>NC_133579.1:73063911-73252554 GCF_964106895.1 Numenius arquata | reverse complement strand
AAAGAACGCTCAGGAAGGTGTCCATTCGGGTGGACAAGGGCACAAATTTGCTGGCAACCCACATGGGCGTCAATCCATTGAAGTAAATAGGAGGTTTTTTGTCGATTTTAACAGAGAGTAGATTTTTTTTTTTTTTTTTTTAAATTGCATGCAGAATTCATTCACGTGTCAAGCTCCAGTTGCTCCTAAAATGCAACCGATCGGGAAAAAAAAATACACCGCCTTTCCTTCCCTATGTCAAACTAACTGAACTGTACCCAGCTTTTGAACGAACGCGGTTCACCTAAAGGAAGCCTTTCTTCCAGCAGTTATCGACTGGCTGCAATTATGTCCACATTCACAGCATTTAGGCTCCCTTATTAAAAATTGCTCAAGTGATAACCTAAAAAAAGAAAGGACGGTTCTGTGCTTCAAAGTGCGCAGACTGAAGTTTGCTGCTGTATTAATACAGCACCAGCAGATGCTGTGATTTGAAAATAAAAGGCAAAGAGAGGAATCATTAATAGTTTTGTGCACTGTTTAGGCTTTTCCTAAAAACTAAAATGTTTCTTTAGGGAAGCGATAACGCCGTCATACGTGACCGTGGAACTACTGTAAAATGCTAAAGGCCCATCCCCACAGGTGTCATACGCCATCGCTGCATGGCTATATTTGCAAATTGCTCCATTTTCTACAGTTCTAATTCTAATTTTATCACTATTTCTAATGAATTTCACTGTTTCCAGGAGCACATTAGGGTGGGTTTTTTTTTTTCCTTAAAGCCAGAACGTATCTTATTTTTAGCAGCGATCCATTCACATGCTGATTTAGATACAGAACACAAATGAAGGACAATAATACGCTGCTTCCAGTATGAAAAAAAGAAAATATTTACATTCAGTAGAAAGCAGGCAGGCAATCTGTTAGCTACTGTTGGAATCTCTGCTGGAAAAGAGATTTCTATGTTGGCACACGGCACCAGAGAAATTAAGTGAGTGAACTCAACATGGCATCTATCAAGAGACAAGATATTTCTTCTGTTCTGGTTTGATACCAATGTAGATTCTGTTTGAAGGCAGATGATTTCCAGTATGAAAAGAAAAAACAAACCCCAAAAAACCTACAAAAAAAACCCAAACCCCAAACGAAAAAACCCCTCCAACAAACAGGCACAACTACTAATCAGAGCAAACTCACAGTTCAGGGCACCTGGAAGAAAAGGTCAGGACTGTGGGGGCACAAGTTCTGCAGATCAAGCGAAGAGGTGGAAAACTCACCTAGAACTTCATCCTAGCTAATATTTCTAATGAATGATGAGATGCATCTCATTTTCAGACGTATCTGAATAGAGGGGGGAAAAAACAAACCCTCAGGAGGGAAAATCATGCCTAGTATTTGCAGTCCTGCAGGAGGTACTCTCAGGGACATTTCCAACTGAATGGAGTGGAAGCAACCACAGGAAGGCTTGCTGCTGCTGGGTTCCTATCTGCCTGGAAGGACGGCAATGTATCGGAGCAGGGTAATGCTGCTTTATTCTGGCACATGCCAGAAGGCACAGGGTATAGCCCAGGCTCTCCAGCCCACCCAGAGAGCCCAGGAGTCACAACTAGTGATAAAGAAGGTAATGAAACAGAAACAGCAACTGCTTGATGGCGACAGCGAGCTCTAGCCCTACAGCTTTCCCATCTGCCACGTTCCTCCTTCCCTAAGAGCAGTCTCAGGAACAGATTTTCTCTGGCTGTTCACAGTGCTGTTGGATCACATCAGCAAGGTCAAGACACCGCAAAATTCGCCATTTCTCAGCAGCCAGCTCCTCCTTGGATACCTGGCCCAGCAGTTTTTTAGCAAAGAGGTTCTGATCCTGCATGAAAAGGCCCACAGCAGACCTCGGGGCTTGAGGGAAGTTCTCCAGGCAACCACTTGTGAAACAGAAGTTGATTTTCTTTTCACGTCTCATCCCTGGTCCCCTTTCTTCAATCCAAGTCAGGGGTCTAGTGGGGAGGAGCAGAGAAAAAGAAAAGTATTTATGAAGAAATGGAATCAACAGTAATAGTTTACGCCTTTTTTCCTCAGCATTTACAGAAAACACCCTAGTAAATGCAGCATTTTTAAGTTTCAGTCATTGCATATTCAGGTAACATGTTCTGACCACCATGCCTTGTGGTTACAGAGTTGAACATCAGGTCAGAGTCTTAACTCTGCCACTGCTTCATGCCAGGACTTCCAGCACACCATCTAAGCTCTCTCCAGCTTTCTTTTCCCTCTGTACCAAGTGAAAGCAGCAGTGACCAGCCATCTCGCAGGGAAGAGGGAATTTTAATCCATTTGTTTGTAGACTCGGGTGGAAAGTGCAGTTAAACACCCAAATATCTTGTGCATGATTCACAGAATCACATGGGGTTGGAAGGGACCTCTGGAGATCATCTAGTCCAACCCCCCTGCCAAAGCAGGTCCACCCAGAGCAGGTCCCACAGGAACGTGTCCAGGCGGGTTTGGAATGTCTCCAGAGAAGGAGACTCCACCACCTCTCTGGGCAGCCTCTTCCAGGGCTCTGCCACCCTCAAAGTGAAGAAGTTCCTCCTCATGTTTAGGTGCAACTTCTTATATGCAAGTTTGTGCCCATTTCCTCGCAGTCACAGCTGTCAGTCACAGCTAAACTCACAAGGCCCTCAATGTCTGCTCATTTCTCCAGCAAGAATAATCATCGCTCAGATACGTGGTGATGACCCAGGTGCCACCGTGCAAGCTGAACACCACCCCTGTAGGATGGCTGGACAGACGGCAAGTTCACTCATGCGGACACTAACGTCCGTACTCTTTCTGAACTTTTCAAATACGTTTCTTTCTCTTTACTGGGAGCTCTGAGCTGATCCCAGAGATTAGAGCTGATCCCAGAGAGGGAGGGTCTGTTTACAAAGGCCTGCAGTGACAGGACGAGGGGCAATGGTTTTAAGTTGGAGAAGGGGAGATTTAGATTGGATATCAGGAAAAAGTTCTTTACCATGAGGGTGGTGGAGCACTGGAACAGGTTGCCCAGGGAGGTGGTTGAGGCCCCTTCCCTTGAGATATTCAAGGTGAAGCTCGACGAGGCCCTGGGCAACCTGGTCTAGTTGGGGGTGTCCCTGCTGACTGCGGGGAGGTCGGACTAGATGACCTTTGAAGGTCCCTTCCGGCCTGGACCAATCTATGAATTTATGAATCTATGAATTACACCAGAAGATGCCAATTTTGCCTGTTTCAGCTACACAGACTCTCAGGCAGGTCTTTCTTAATCAAAGTCCTGTCTTACGCCGATGTGATAGCCACAGCCTCCAGGTCAAGCGTCGGTGCCGCTGGCTATCAACTGGCATAGCTCACAGGTCCTTCCCTGACTTCCCAGCTCAGCTGAGGAAAAAGGAGCTATGGGAGGTGCTGCAGGTGTATCAACAGACTCCCAACACTGCAGATGTCTGCAGAGGCTTTGAGGAACGGTCCTCAACGCAGCCACAATCCTCCCTTCCTGCTCTTTTGTCAGCTGCCTAAACCGTGCCATTACCTTTCTGCAGCTCATTCATCAGCACTCACTACTGCCTGTGTTTAGAGGATGCACATTATTTTTCTTACTTGGTTATTGATGGCCTTTCCACAGTCCTTTATGGCCCACTTTAGCCTGCCACTCACAACTTATGAGGGCATCAATAGCGTGGAAGAATAAATTCTGTCTCCAAGTACTGCCCATTAAATCTTCGATATCATTAGATCCGGAATGAAAGCCCTTGTCAGTCTAGCCTGAACGTGTTCTGCAGGGCGTTCAGCTTAATGATTCCGCACCTCTCATCTTTTATGCTTTAGGATCCAGTTTCTACATTCAGATCATTGTAACAATTATTCTTTGCTCACCTGTACTGCCACACACACAGCCCCTACACATTAAGCGTGGCCAGATGAACCTGACTGAACAGAACAGAACAACTGGAGAAGAAAAAAAAAAAAAAAAAAAGAGGACTCAAATCCCAACCTGCAAAAATGCATCAAAAAAAAAAAATCCTCAGAAGACTAATAAATGCAAAGACACCGTACATTTTAGGAAGACCCAAGGCTACGTCCCGCTGCAGGCCAGAAGGGTGCTTGAGGGCCACATCACTCCGTGTTCTCTACGTTCTCATCCTCCTTCCCCGAGGGGCTGGCTATTGACCTGGGTCAGAGGCAGGCTGCTGAGCCAGCGGGGCTTTGCTCTGACTCGACAGAGCCGGTTCTATGTTCTTATGCCAGCAAACAGCAGCAGAAGGTTCGGGCCAGTTATTCCAAGCTGCTTTATCTCAGGTAGGCAGGTATGAAGAAACCACCGGGCAGGCACAGGCGAAGATCCCCACCATGTAATCCCATCCACAACACGAGCCAAAACAGGCAACGTCAATGCAGGACCACCTCCCTGGGGTGATCTAGAGCAGATGTACCCCAATGACCAAGCTCAGGTATACGTTGTCTTCTCCTCTAGCTTGGGGAAGCCGCTGAACCAGAAGCACAATCACACAGAGCGGGCAGAATTTAATCAAAATGATTAAAATGACTGATGTAGATCAGTGAGCAGGAAAATGTTGGGTTTACTAACACGTTCATCTTCTGTGATTGGATTTTTAGTTATTTTCCCAAAGAGAGGTTCATTTTACTTGACTGGTAACCAAAACATGTTAATTTTTAATTAACAACAACTTCTACGCTAAAATCAGTCCCTTTTTTTGCTATAAAGATACATATGCTGCAAGGCTGCCCTTTATTTAAGCAATTTTGTAGCTTAAGAGGCAGGTTTGTGTTTTACGTCAGAAAATCGTGAAGAGCTGCTGTTTTTTTTAATACATAATTTACCCATTTTCATTAAAGATTTGAATCAAAGTATTTTCTGGCTATGGATGTAGGTAGTTATTTATAAGTGTTAGCGTTACTCAGGAGCAACAAATGCAGCATTTTTGGTAGCTGAATAAAGCCACATTAAATACGTTGGACAGTTAAAGAATAAAAAGAAAGTTTAACCAAACACTAACAAACTACTTTTATACAGACTTTTTACAAAGCAAGCACTATCTGCAGTGAAGAAACCACCCTGGCTTTTTATGATCATTTTGTGTTTCCAGATTTTAGACTGATAGAGCTCTCCTAGTTACATCCTATTCAGAGACTGGAAGAGACTTCCTGCTTTTCCGATTCCCTCTTTCTTCAAATAATGAGTGGCCCTATCGGACTGCCCTAGTTTAATAAACCAAAATTAAGTGAACACTCTTCATACCTGCAAAAGAATTAAGCTGGTTTCATGCTCGAAAGAATTCTGGCTCCACCCAGCTTAATATTTTACGGAGCAATTTCTGCAGAAAGCATGTATTGCATGATTTTTTTATGGATGTTCAATTTGAAGGTTTTTTTTTTTTTTTAGACTTTGTAAGCTTAGATCTCAATACAAACATAATTTCAAACACTTATTGCCAGAATGCGTGTTCAGAAAGTGTCTTCAATTTCTTTTAAACCTCTTCCTTTTCACACTTTGAAAATGCCAATATTTTTTGTTTACCGTGCAATCGAAACGGGCTACCTTACCTCGGATGGGAATTAGACAATTAGGCTTTATCCCTAGTTAATGTCAAAAGAGACACTGCCCAAATCGTTCAGTTTTGACATTTACTGCCTCCAAGCTCTGTAATCCTGGGACAAGGAACTGCAGCCCCAAACCTTGCTGCCGGTGGAGGTTTGGCTTTTCCTGGATTGCCCGATGTTTTATCGCAGAGAGGCTGTCGGCTCCACTCTCTTGGAAACACATCAGAGGCAGAGGTCGTCCCTCAGATAGCTGGGCGTCAGGCGCTGACACACACCTCCCAAATCCACCCGCAGACAGAGGAGCAGCCGGCGCGGGCTGTAGCCTTTGCACAAATCCCTCCTGCTTAACAACCAGAGCACCGGCTGCCGCGTCCGGCACCTGCCGCGTTTTCCAAGGCGGAAAACAGGTTGAATTAACCCCGTTTCTCGAGGTTAGCGTATTCGTGTCTTTTGAAAAAGGATGAGATAGCTCCCAGGGAAGGCGCAGACCTTTCCCATCCTTCAGCAAGATAAAGGTTGGGCAAATTAAGAGCCCTAACCCCACCACCCTGACTGCCGGGCCGTAACTTCACTGGATGGAGAGTGGGCCAAATTCTCTACTGCTGTAACTCCACTGACGTCAATGGGGGAAGGTCAGCAGGAAATACGGCCCCGCCACCGAACAGAAGACAGGAACGCTATGTAACTTTCCAGTCGGCGTAAATTATCCCAGAGGCATAAAGCTGACTGTCCCCGAGGTCATTAAAACGCTCACGGTGACAAAACACTCGCCGACCCCTACGAATAGTGAGTAGTGGGCTAAGAAAAGCTGTTAGTGGTGTAGAGCAGGAAAAAAAAAACCCAGTAATCCTGAGGCGGTTCTGTGTCTAGCAAATATCATACATAGCAGCTAGGAACTACCTAGGACACAGGACAGCCAGGGAAGTGTTTAAGCCACCCGCTAGTTCCACCTGCTGGAATTAGTTCAAAATCTCACTCTATACAGATCTTTACAGCTACTCGTGTTACCGGCGAACTGCTAAGAGGGTAAACAGAGCTTGTATACGGAGTTCTGTCCTCTCACAACCACGTTTCAAAAGGAATTAGAAATGATGTTTTATTTAAAGAGAAGAGGAAGGTTGCTACGAGAAGATGCTAATCCCTCAATAAACTGCAGTGGGCTTTGTAGGACCAGCTGATAAAACGCTTAACTAACAGTGCGGTTAAACTACCACTTCAAATGAGCACTGATTATTCACTCCCCAAATAGCTAGTCCTTCAGATTATTACTTTTTAAACAATACACTTATCTGAAATTCTTAAAGAAGTAAGCATTCATGTTTGGGCTTTTTTTGCTTTTTTGTTTTGTGTTTTTTTTTTCATTTTAAGTGTTCCAGCAGTATACGTGCGCCAAAAAAAAGTGTAATTTATTACAAAGACATGCCAGAGTATTTTCCCATGGGGTCTAATTTTCCCTTGCTCTCCCCAGTCTTCTCATATGTCTCTTGTCATATGCCTATGAGGGGGTTATCTGGCTCAAATGCAGTGTGCACTATATGGAAAAACAGGAGTGAAGGGAAAGGGACAAATTGTTCCTTCACCATTCCTACCTCCTAGGAAACATATAGCGCTTGGGTAACTTCTCTATACCTCAATCACGTCAGACAATTCTCAAGTTGCACCTATAGCATGCAGTAAACTGTACTCATAAGTAACTTCAACCCAACTGAAAGGACTTGACCTCCATGCGGATGGCCCAGAATGACCAAACTGGAGTTTTCAGCAAAATACACTACCAGACTTTGGACTAAGTTGAGTACTCAATCCGCGGTATGAAACACTATTTGATAGCAAGGCTGCTGTTATCATATAGTAAAAGGGAGATCAAACTCAGTATTATAAAATGCATCACCAAAAGAGTTTTCTGCAAGAAAGTCACAGTGCAATGATTGGAAAAAATGACAAGCAATCCTGGCTGCTGGATTCTGACACGCTCATGCAACAAAAGCAAAAAGACAAGAAATGGGAGACAGACTGATGTCCTACTCAGGAAAAATCAAAGAAACTTCAGGACTGTGGAGCAGGCATTAGTCAAGAGCAAATTTTGCACATTGGCCTTTAGGTAGTTCATTATACCTCTGCTCGAAATGTGCAATTTTATGTTAACCTCCAGCTAGTACTACATATTAGCACAAGCATTATAGTGCTATAAGCTAAGTGTTATGGCTACTGCATTACCTTTTCAAACAGTCATATATTTTCAACCTTTAAAGAAAGGTTAGCCTTCAACATACAACCAGAATGTCTGATGCTAAACAATAAATAACCTGCTTCTGCTAAACAAAAAATAACCTGCTTCTGAATAATTTTTCTGAGTGCAAGAGAAGGGTCTTTCAGTCTTGGGCATCGTAAAATGCATTATGGGCCCATTCCTGCATTTAGACATCAGAAAAGAGCTATTCAAACCTGCCCCTCAGCAGACATTGTTTGGTGGTGTCTCTTTTTACGGTGATTACTATAAAAAGCACTGTAAGGTCTGTTTCTCTTGTACACTTTCACGCCAGCATCCACCCATTCTGTTTGCACAAGAGGAAGAAAGGATGCAGAACTCCTGCGGCCGATACCCAAGCAGCCTGGCTCCCCTGCTGCCATGGCCATTACTCACTTCTTGTTTGCCGTCTGAAAGTGAACAGTCATTCTGGAATAATTCTTATCCTTCTGCTTTTCTCTGGTGGCAGAGGTAACAGTGAGGTCTCCAAAGAGGTCAATCAGCCAAGTCAGTCGGGCAATTCCACTGAAAGCTGGGAATCCGGTTTTGTTTTCATCGAGGACGCTACCTGGTGCAAGAGCAACAAAAAGTCTTGAGAAATGGGAAAGAGAATGAAGTCCTTCGCATAGGAAAGGCTGAAGAAACTGCAGTGTTGCAGGCTTAGAGACCAAGGTGTAGAAAGGCCAGGAGTGGATGGACCGAGTGGGAAAGTCAACAAATACGATCAACCTTGAAATGGATCAGTTGGTGAGCTATGACAGAGAAGGCTGCACAAAGTGCATATACAAGAAACCCTTCAGGACATGTTGAAGACAGGAGGGTGTATGTGGATTCAGCAAGGGAATAAAGCAGGGAGGAAACAATGGCCAAAAATCTCTCTCAGCTCTTCTGGGGCAAATACCAGTACAGAAGACTAAAAATACCCAACTAGAAATTGGGACACTTCCTTAGAGCTCATCCTCTTCTCCGAGACCAATATGAAAGAGAAAGAGAAACCAAAGCGCAGAAGGGATGAAGATGTGCTCTCCTCTCTAAACAACAAGGCATGGGCTTGCTTTCTTCACCAGACGGCAGAAAGAGACTAGCAAAGCAACACCCCATAGAAGACAACTGTTAAGGCAAAGGTGTATTCCAGATAGCTCTCGTATTTCATGGAAATATCCATGGAAATCCATGGAAATACCCAGAACTGATACCCATGTCTCTGGTCAGTTTATAGACTCATCTAAAAGGACTGGATGAAGCCTGGAAGGACTGGCATCCCCGTGAAGCAGGCAGACAAATCCAGATGGACTTCCATTTCCTCACAGCTACTGACCTGTGAAATGGAGCGTTCCCTTCACCAGGTCTTTCCCAGCCACCTCTTTTTTCAGCTGCTTGTACTCTTCAGTCAGAAGTTCAATGTGCTCCACATGGAGGACTTTATCTGCCATTAAAAAACCAAAACCAAAACCCACCATAAATCAGGACAGATTACATAAGAGCTTTCTGCATGAATCAAAATCTCATCCAAGCAGTAAAGGGTTCACCAGCCGCCAGTGGGAACCTACTTAGAAACGTTCTCATGCACGGCTGGCAAAATGTCAGGAAGAAAACCAAACATGGGCCCTGCGCTGAGGCATTAATCTGGGTTAAGGATTTTCAGGAGACAACAAATACAGAGACTACAGGAACAGTAG
This sequence comes from Numenius arquata, assembly GCF_964106895.1. Taxonomy (NCBI): domain Eukaryota; kingdom Metazoa; phylum Chordata; class Aves; order Charadriiformes; family Scolopacidae; genus Numenius; species Numenius arquata. The sequence continues at coordinate 73,243,083 of NC_133579.1, read as the reverse complement.
CCACTATGTTTAACAGAAACTCCGCAATGAAACCCAACACCCAACTAAGGCTGAAACATTAGTCTTCAAAGTAAAAGACGGATTAATTCTTGGCCTCTTTCCCCCCCACATTTCCTTGTTTTGCATTTTTTCTCGCAGGGTAGCCGGAAAGAAAAAGGAGGAGGAAAAAACAGCATAGTACTCGGACACAGATTGTAACAATATGTTAAGGAGTACCTCCCTCCATTGCAATTAATTGGGCTGCTCTGGAATAGAAGCTATCCCATACATGTTGAACGTGGCCCTCATTCAAAATGTGTTCTCCTGGAATGTTTCCAGGAGAGTCAATTCAGGCTGCTGACAGTAACCGTTGCTGCTTTGAGAGAAGAGGCATAAATTCTGCTCAATGGGAAGCCATTTGGTTAGCAACAAGGCAGTAAGTGGTGTGGGCACAGGGAAACAGCAAAGCAGAAATCCTATACCTCCGGCGCTTTAGGACAAAAGCCACAAAGGACGTTTTTAAGAAGCGGTGGTATAAATAGTGCAGCTTGTCCAAACGGTTTGCACTCCGCTCCTGCCCAGCTCTGTTCTTTTCCTTGCAGCCCCATACATCCTCACTGGCCTCGGCTGAACTGCCAGCTTCTGACCCTTGGCACCGGAGGGATGGGACCACACACCTTCCAGAAATAAAGAGATTTTGCTCGGAGACAAGCTGCCTTTCAGACGGGGATTCCGTTCTGGCCTACAATAGCATGAGCAGCTGTGTGTGACCAGCACATCACAAACACTAGAAGGTACGGGAGCCGTTTCCAGTTCTATTTTCAGGGACAGAGAGGACAGGGAGGTGCAATGGCTGCACTCAAAAGTGCTTAATATCACTGTGACAGAAGTTTCCTTCTCTAACTGCATTCTTAGTGTCACAAGAGGAGACCAGGGCTTTTCTGAGGGGAAACGTACCTCACTCTTCGCACTGACGTGTGTGTTTATTTCCCCATCGGCACACATCTTAAATCCTAGATTGACACGTCTCTGAGACAGGCAATACTCCCTCGTACGTCATCATTAATAGTAGACTGGAGTCCTGCCTTGGAGTTTGATGCCTTTGGTGCTACCCAACAAGTAATACTGTTTACACTCTCGAGAACAAATGCGTTACCTTTCTGCTCAGCCATCTCCCAGAGCTCATGGGCCGCCTTAGCAGACAAAGCCATGGGGTACTCAACGAGGACATGTTTCCCAGCTTCTAAAAACATTCTGAAAGGGATAGGAGATCAGTCTTTAAAAAGTGTATCATCATAATCATCTCTCTCCCGCAGGCAGCCCCATCCGGAGAAACGCACAACATGGGGTAAAAGAAATAAACAGCAACTTTCCTAGCAAGGATGGTGTGGTGGCTATATCACACATTTAAACACCAGGAGAGCTGGGTTTTAATTCTCCTTTTTTCCACAGAGTTCCCTCACTCACCTACAGCAAGTCACTAAAAGGCCACAGCATCGAGCACTGCAATTTCTAACTTCCAGACGCTCGAGTGGCTGGAGTGTGGCAATGGAGGGCCCTTCTCTAATAATCCGTGAGGAAAGGCTTTGAATCCTGTTTTAAACTGCTTGTCCATCAAACACAGGTAAGCAATTGGAACTACTTGGGAAATGAATCCATCCTAAATCCTACTCTCTTCCAGGGCTTATTGGGTGCTCTAGGGAACTCGCTGTTATTTATTTTGGGCTTCTAGTCTGGAAGTCTCTCCTCCAGTGTCCACATCCTCCCCTGCAACAGCTTTATACAGCTCCCCTATGCTTCTAGATTGCAGGGGAAAGGGTGGGAAAAGGGGAAAAAAAAAACCAAAAAACAAAACTCTCAAAATACCTGATGGTTTCTTCATGGCTTCTGTTCTCTGTGCTGATGAAGGCTGCCTGTATCTCTTTGCTTCTTAGAGCATCTTCCAGGCTAATCTGCTTGGCCTCGTTAATATTGCCAAAACTTCTCCTGCATATTTAGCACAAATACAACCAGAGGATAACCATCACAGTCCATTCTTCCCAACTGTATGCTGTGCAGCAGCACTTAGAAATTGTTCCCCCGGACCGCTGTCTCAACGAGTTCCACCAGGGCAGAACAAAGGCAGCCTGTGATCCAGGAAGGGCAGGAGCACTTCCACACAGCCGTGGAGCGCACCAAAGAACAAAACAGATGGGTCAGCGTGTAGGTGGTGGTATCAGCACAGAAACTGCCCTGCTATTGAAGTGTAAAGTGGGGTTTGGTTTTAGTGTGGGGTTTGTTTTTTGTTGGGTTTTTTTGTTTGTTTTTTTTTTTTTTTTTAATAAGCATTCCTACAAAAGATCCATTTTACAAGAGTGACTTGAAAGAGGACAGCGGTCTTATGGGAGAACTTCTCCCCAGAGTGCTGGACAACACGGGCAAAAAGCACTTGAGTTGGCAGGGACACATGCAACTACAACACATACAGACAAGGAGGAGAGGGATAAAGCAGACGCATGGTTATGATGGCTCTATCCCGCAACACACACACACACCATGTCAGTGCTAAGGAGAAGGCTCTCTTGGCCACCACCCTGCACACATCACCCGAAAAATGAAACACACACACTCCCCTGTGTAGTAAAGACTGGAGTAGACACCTCGACAGTGTTAGGTGACAGAGGGCAGAAGGGTGGGCCACGAGCAGGACTTGAAAGCAAAGACTGGTCATGTCTGTGTGTCACTGGGATGCAAAGAGCAAGGCAAGATCTCCAAGCATGCCGTCTGTGAACTGTGCATTTCAACAGCACTGTTTCTCAGTGGAAATCCTATCTTTAGTGTTTTTCAAGGCTAGCTAGTCGTAGCACTAGCAAAGGAAGCAGGGAACCAGGAGTGTATTTGGCAGGGACATAAACTGGATGACCTAATGGGTCCTTTCAGTCTCAAACAACCCTGACTGCATGATTTAAATATAGTTGGAAAATATATTCGCAGTCTGAGATCCATACACGTACTGCCTATCTATTTAAAACCTTTATGCTCCGCTGTTATGGGGCAGAGAGTCTAACAGGAATGCTCAGAGGGAGGAACACACTACATTTCCACAGCTCCAAGCTGGTGAGAAAAACTCTTGCTCTCTAAGAGGCAACCTTACTTGATGTACTAAATTATGGGATTTTCTTTAAAGACATCTACAGGTTCAGTGCCTGGTTAAAAAAAAATAAAAAATAGAATTTTATGATGAAGTTGCAGCATCAGGTGCGTTACAACATGTTTTTGTAAAAAAACCCACTTTTTAAAACTCTGTAAAACTTCTTATGTTTTTTAAGCGTTTCTATAAACGTCATGCAGACATTAGCTCATTAGCATAATTATTGTCCCTACCATCCTAAACCTCCAGGAAATTTCAGTCAGACAGAATTGCATTTCTTTTTATCACACGGATCCTGCAGTGAGAATGTCTCTCATTCTCTCGCTTTTATTTTAGTCATTTCTGCAAGGTATCTCACCGAGGTAACCTATTTGTTCCCTCTTGCAAAGCTTCCTGTGCTCATTTCCTAGCTGCCACTCAAAATGACAGCCATATTTGCATAAACTTTCCCTTCTCAGACAGCCTTAATTATAAGAGAAATATAAAACTTTGGATATTCATCCCCTACCCCCCTCAAACAATAGTCCCCCACAGGGAAAGACACGTGCATCAGAAGAAAGAAACATTTGCAATACCCATATTAAACACACTAAGATGAAATTTCTAACCTGGATACAAATCCAAGGAGTTTCAGGTGCTCAGAAGGGCTAGAAGGCATCGGATTCATCAAATCTCGGATCCGTGCTAAGCCAGCAATTCCAACTCCAACCACAACGGTCCCAAACATTTTGTTAATGTGACTAAAAGAAGAAAAAGAAAAAGGAACATTTTTTTTCTTTTAGCAAGAAGAGGAGCAGCTGGGAGGGGAGGTGGGAGGATGGATTACTCTTGAACTCTGCTTTCATAGAGCCAAACCTTATTCAGATGTCAGCAACCAGCTAAGAGAGATGTGATGCTATAGGCTACAGAGCTCGCTCGCATCCCATTGAAACGTGGTCAAGCGGTTCAGCCCCTCAGAGGACTGGGTCTTGAGACTTGTATTTAACAGCTATTATATCACAGCTCTGGCACAAAGTTCTTCCTTCCCGTGAATAGAAGGCAGACTTCAAAAAAGTGAGACGCTCCTCTATTTATATCGCCGCTTCCAGGCTGGAAAGGAGCCAAAAAGGTTCTGCAAGCCCAGCAGAGCTTTATATAAACCCCGCTGACTTCCTGAGCGTCTGCAGCACAGCCTGCCCCGAGCTGCCACAGGGACACTCGCCGGGCACGGCAGCGTAGCCGGAATACTTTGGAACAGGAAGCAAAGAGCACCTTTGCCTCCCCCATGCGAACCTCTGGCACGTCCGACAATATCCAGACGCGATCAACCCTCTGATAATTTGGTCCAAGATGCTTACTTGGTATTTCCATTTCCACGCACGAAGCAAGCTCTGCCATCTCTTTAATGACAAGCAGACACGTCCTCGAGATTTACATCCCCCAAAAGGACATCCCTGCCACAATTGCATCATATGGAGGCCGAGCCAGGTATTTCTCTCTCTGGCCGGGCTGCTGGGCCACCGGCAATAAATTCTCCTGTTGGTTTTATGATTTGCCATTGATTTGCGGAAGCACTGAGCACCTAGTGTAACCTTTCAAACCTGCACTGTTCCCCAACCTCAAGGACTAGCAACACTTTCTACAGTAATTTTTAAGATTTACAGGAAAAGAGAGCTAGGAACCAAGCCGAGTCAGCCCCTCTGCATTTTTTGTTACTTCCATCCTGCCACAGCATCCCTTCAAACTCTTATTTCTTCTGTTTCGGTGCTCTTCCTGCCACTGCCAATGCCTTCACCCAAGTGAACTCTTCCAATCACTTCTACTTCCTGGCTGCAACCCGTCAAATCCTTCCGAGACTTAAATGGATAAACAGACAACCCCACTTCTTCACTCCTCCTTGGACAACCCCACTTCACTCCTCCTTGTGACTCGTGTCTGACAGGATGGCAGTGCAGCAGCACAGCCGCGAGTGACTGCTCGGACAGAGCTAGAGGTTGAAACCTGCTAAGAAATTACCTCAACTGGCACAAAGGAAAAACAAAATCAAAGAAAGCCCCTTCTCCAATTACATGCCGTGCCTGGATTTTGTTTTTCTATAAGCTCCTACCTACGTATATATTCCTGCTGGTGCTGAACTCTGCTAACTTTATATGTGCCAAACGGGTACAAAGGTAAAACACAGTGCTGTCTTTAATATAAAAGAAGAAATGAGTGATACTGGAAGATTTCTCTAGGGGGACTACAGTGACATTTCATTACCAAATATTTGAGCTATAACGTGATGACATTGGTCACCTGGGGAGAGAGATGCATAGGGCTGAAGCGGAGAGAGGGGGAAAGGAGGGTAACATAACCACACAACCCATTTTCAGTTCCACCCGCAGGCAGAGTCCTGGGCTGGGCTCTCAGTCACACTCGCTTTCTCTACGGCCAAAGAAAAAAGAGACTTGAGACTTGCAGAATGATCTCAGTTGGAATGAACCCCTGGAGGTCACCCAATCCAAACCCCACTCAGCTGCACCAGAGACATGCCGAGCTCCAACTGTCCCCACAGATGGGAATCTGGCAACCTCCAAGGGCCCCTGCTGCAGCGTTTGACCACCCTGACAGCAAGAGCTCCTTCCTAATACCCGCTCAGAGTTTCCTGCATTGCCTTCTGCCATTTCACTGCCCATCTCCCGAAAGACTGTCACTCCAGCTCCTCTACATCCCCTCATCAGAAAGCTGTAGAAAGCAATAATACCCACTTTCCCCCCTTCTTTTCTGGAGGCTGGACAAACCCAGATCCTTCAGTTGCTCCTCATCCATCATCTGCTCAAGCCCCCTGACCATCTTGGTTGCTCTCCACCAGACTCAGTCCTGTATTTAACTTATTTCTTGTACCAGGGTGCACAAAAAATGGACACAGCACTGCAGGAGCAGCCAGGTCCTGTTGGCTACACTCTGCTAGTGCAGTCCAAGACACGGTTGGCCTTCTTTGCCAGAAGAGCACGCTGTGGCCTGAGGTTTAACTTATCCACCAGCATCTGCAGGGCACTTCCTGACTTTCCAGCCAGGCAGTCCCCACCCTCTACTGGTGCACAGGGTTATTCCACCCTGGAAAAGGGACTCCACATTTGCCTTTGCTGAACTTCATGATATTCATATCCGCCATCTCTCCAGCCTCCTGAGGCCCCTCTGGTGTACTGACTACTCGCCCCAGTTTCATTTCATCCCCAGACTTGCTGAAGTTGCACTCCGTCCCATCATCCAGGTTGTTAATAACACCATTTCTCAGTACTGGCCTTGGTATCAATCCTGAGGGATGCTACTAAGGGGTTAGACTAGTTCATTGGCTGTGGCTTGAACTTTGTGTCACAGAGCACAAATCTTTGAGCCAATTTTCCACCCACCTTATGGCTCAATCAATTCACATCTCATCAATTTGGCCATAAAAATACTACAGGAGACCACACTGAGGGCCTTGCTAAAGTCAAGCTAAAAGCCATTCACTGTTCTCTTCTTGTCAACAGGGCCGATCATCTCAGCATGAATGGCAATAGGATTGGTCAGGCACGATTTGCCCTTGGTAAATTCATCATTGGCTGGTCACAAATGAGATTTCTTGGAGCTCATGTGCTTGAAGGCAGCTCCTAGGAGGATTTGCTCTATTACCTTCCCAGGGATTTGGGTGAGGCTGACCAGCCTGCAGTTCCCAGGACACTCACACTTTCCCTCCTTGAAGATAGAATCATCTAGGTTGGAAGGGACCTTCAAGATCATCTAGTCCAACCATCAACCTAACTCTGACAAAAAAAAAAAAACCAAACATCACTAAACCATGTCCTCCAGCACCGTGTCAACCGGTCTTTTGAACACCTCCAGGGATGGTGCCTCAACCACTTCCCTGGGCAGTCCATTCCAAGGCTTGATAACCCTTTCAGTGTAAAAATTCTTCCTAATACCCAATCTGAACCTCCCCTGGCACAACTTGATGCCGTTTCCTCTAGTCCTGTTGCCTGTGACAAGATGAGCAAATATTTGCCCCTTGCCAGCCACCAGGAACCTCCTCTGATTGCTAAGTGTCCTCGCAGTGACATCAACCCTTGGAAGTACCTTGTCTGGTGTCAGGGACTACTGTACATCCAATTAGCCCAAGAACTATATCACTGTCTTCCTCTACTGTGGGTAATGCTATTGGACTCTGAAACCCAGGAGGCTTGAGGACAGACCTTACTAGTGAAAGCCAAGGCAAAAAAGAAAGGCATCAGATACCTTTAATTTCCTTTGCCCCAGCCCCAATGAGCAGCAGGCTCACTTTTCATCAGCCTTCTTTGTGTTGGAAACGTACCCAGAGAAACCCTTCCCATAGCTTGTTTCAGCACCATCTGGGCTTTGCCTTTCCCAGCTCTGTCCCTGCAAGCTTGGCCACTATCTCTATGTCCCTCCTGGACAGTCCCTCTCAGCTTGTGCACTTTCTTTTTGAGTTTGAGCTCAGTCAGGAGGTCCCTGGCAAACCACACCAGCTTTCTGCCACGCTTGGCTCTGCTTGCAGAATGCTGGAGTAGGCCCTGCCCGTGCTCTGGGATGGCATCCCTGTAGATCAACCTCAGCTCCCCTGCCCCCTACAGCAGTCTCCCAGGGGACCTTGTCAAGCAGAGCCATCAAAAAGCCAAAAAACCACTCTTCTGAAGTGTGTGGTTGTAATTCTTTAAAATTTAAATTCATAAAGGGCTCCAGTGTGAATCAGGACCAGGTCAGCAGAGGTTTAGAAGCAGTCCAGCTGGAGAGCAGCTGATCAGGGGCTTACTTTAAGCTCAGAAATTTTCAAGGTTACTGGAGTGTTAAGTTGTTAATATTTGCCTACTGCCTTTAGTGGGATTGGGAGTGGGAGTCACACAGCAGCCAAATTCCCCCGAAGCTCCTACAGTCATCTTGTTTCTAAGAAATGCCTTTTTTTTTTTTTTTTTTCTGGTGAGCTGCTGACCTCTGCTTCAATGAAGTGGAGAAGGTGGGGGAGCTGCCTACCTTCGTGCACTGCCATGAACAAAGAACATCTCTCAGCAGACGCTCAGGTTGTGGAACATCAACATTTTTGCCTCTCCTTTGAAAAAAAACTTTCCTAGTTTCGTCTGATGAACAACTTTGACCTCCCCCAAAAGTCACTTTTAAGAGAAGCGAGATGATTTCAACCTAGGAACAAAACCTGTTACTATGCAACCTGTTGCCATAGCAACCAGCCATTCGGTCCAGGTCAAGGGTTTGCAGGCTAATGCGGTATCCACACGGAAAGAGACAGCTACTAAATGTACATTACGGAACCTTCGCTTATGTGCGTAGCTAAGAGAAAAATCGCTACGTCTGCATCCCTGCTGCTGCTTTTTATTACCCTCATTTTGCTCACACAACAAATCCTGGAGCTGCTCAGGGAGAAAAGTAGATTAGATGGTTTTTGGAACTATCATGAAGCAGGTAAGAGCAGAATAGAGAATACTCATCCGAGAGTCTGGATGAATATATGAAAATTTACTCCTTATTTCAAACCTTTACGCTAGGATAACAGCTACAGTTATCTTTCAAGTACAAAAATGATAAAAGAGGAAGCCCAAACCGTAAACTGCTGTGCCTACCTTCCATGCCTTTTTCTTAAGATAGGTGACCTCGGTTAAAGCTTTGACAAAAAGATTTTAGAGGCATTTTCAAGGCTGCTGAACTCTGGCTCCTGTCGTACTGAAAAATTGTATGGTAAGTGATACAACAGTACATCAGCCAGCATCCAAAACCATTTTCCTCCGCCCTTTCCTAACCTGCTATAAGAAAGCAAAGGGACCGGTGAGAAGATTAGAAAGGGATGTCCTTTATGCTTACAGCTTGTGATTGAAGAGTGCCTCCCACAGCCCAGCAGCAACTGCCCTGGCCTGGTCACAGCTCTGCCAGTTCCCTGTGAACCAGGATGGGGGACTTGGCAGCAGGAGCTCTTTCCCACTGACAGCCCCCACAAGTGGCTCCTCTTAGCGAGAGAGGATGAACCCTGCATGACACAGAAGCAGACCCAAGAAAGGCATCTAGCTGGGGAGAATCATTTATCCTAAACAGATACATCACCATCCCATCATCCCAAGTATTCTTGCAAAATCTAGCAGTCAAAACAGAAATATTCAGCAGCAAAACAGGCAATGGAGTATGCCCGAAGGGATCAGTCACATAGCAAATATGTTCCTCCCCCGTGCAATCACAGCAGGACTTCAGCCCCTACATCTCAAAACCCCTAATGCTCCCAGAAGTAAGCTTTAGGGAAGCGAGGCTCGCCTCTGCTTTGTGCAACATTGCAAAGCCAGTGCAGAGGCAAGATAAAAGGCAGAATGTAAGAATTATCTCCCCTTCAAGAAAATTTTTCATGGCATATCTAGACATTGCAGGATGAGAACAGGTACCTTCTCTCATGATATATAGAGAATTTCAGTAAGGCTCATGCATTCTCCCTGCAGTTTTCAAAGTCTCGTTCCCACAGGTATGAATGAGTGACTCGCATCAGAAATCAAGATATTTTGCAATTAACGTTATCTGCAATAGCATAACACTGATGTGGGAGGCTTTCCTGAAGCACTCCCTGCCTGGCCTTTTTAAGTGTGCTACTTCAAGTGACTATCATTTTACTGCCACGTATACCTTAAGAGTAGCAGAAGCCTCGCAGATGAGTACTTCATCTGAACAGGCTGCTGTCAAGGTTAGTTCACTTGTGCATACTCAACAGTTGAACCATTTTATTCCCACAGTAATTCTTCAGCAATTTTCACTCTCTCCAGCACCCCCTTTTATACCTGTCAGAGCTTTGCTTACATTAAATCTATGACTCTACCAAGCCTGAGTGATGACATATGTTGTCATTTCCTTACTGCCACTTATAAATACACAATACAATCCCCACCGACCTGGCAGCCACCTCCCACTGCTCCCAAGAATAAAGGGGGGCTCATAGGGCCGGGAGCCAGGAACTGCAGAGACTGGGATTCAGGGGCATCTACTGGGCAGACAGAGTGTCTGAGCCCAGCTGCCGGAGGGATCCCCCTTGTACAAATATGTTCATATATGTTCTCACTAGCAAACCTTTATCCTGCTCAGACAGAGAGGGGAGGAGGATACGGCTGTTGGTGTTGTCTGTGTTTGTGGGAGCGCTCTGTCCGTCTGCGATCTGTGCAGCCAGCCATGTACGTACGTATGTATGTATATATATGTATGTATATACATGTGCTCTGTGGGAATGTGCTGACTGGGAATGTATTTTCAGCCTCGCTACTGCTTGGACCTGGGAGCATGGAGCTGCGGCAGCCTCGCCCCCCTCGGGATGTCAGATTCAACCTGGTATTTCCCCCTAACTTAAGCCAGACTGGACTGATGAAGTTCTCAGAGCTCCCTGTGCAGCAGACTCAGGGATCAGACATCACAGAGAACATTTTCTCTGTTACAGCAGCAAAGCCCTGAGATGGGGGTTGCAGCACCTTCCTCAACAGAAGTTTTAGGGGACCACTGGACAGACAACAGCAATCATTGTTAAAATCAACAAGTTGAAACCTTGAGGTCCCTTCCATGCCTGCATCTCTGATTTCAAACACCCAGAGCCCTGGCAGATGCTGTGCTAAGGATGCTGGTGGATGTTACAGCTTGTGCCATCACATCTTACTCTCGTATTGCCTGCTCGCAGCAAGACGCATCTGCCTGGAGCAGAGAAAGCAAAAGCTAAACAGTGTGGCTTTTGTTACCGTTGTTTTTTAGAAGGGAAGAATTGCACCAATGCTCCAATTTAACAGCCTCTTCAAAGGCATAAATATCCTTTGTTCTGCAGGAAACCACGTACGGACTTTAGCCTCTGTACGTGCTGAAGTACCTTTGGGAAGTACACCCAACACAGGCCTCACTAATCTTAACTAAAGGCAGAACCTGAAGAAAAAGGAAAAACAGAAATGAAGGCGAAGAAAATAATTGTTTGAATGCTAACGTGCTGGAGCGGGAGTTTGTGTTTTTGCTCTGCCTTTGCTGCAACCTAGAGATAAAAGCAAAGCCCTTCTGCAAGGCAGGGACAGTCAAGAAGGCAACCCCCAACACTGTCCCTTTGTTACTTCTCTTAAAAAACATTAACTGAACGTAAAATGACAGTGACAGAGAAATTTCCATGAAAACCTGCCAAGAGCATTTACAGCCTCCACATTTCAGGGGAAAACAACTGCACCTAGAATTTGTAGAGCAACCACATACATTTTCCTTGAGAGCTGTTTGTTACGGTCTTAAGTATCAACCCTCCCCAGCGTCTCTCCATCTCTCCCACCCATCTCCTGGCTATCACAACCCAGGTCACAGCCTCCTGGCAGGCACACAGGCTCTGGTAGGTGACTCATATCTTCGAGGCAGCAACTCTCACAGAGATTTGCCAGCCAAAAACAGTCTCTCATCCTGACTCTCATCCGCTGTACCTTGGAAATAGCCAGAGCAGGCTTTTCTTCTTAACTTTTAAATGCCATTTGAATAATACGCCTGACTGTTTTAAATTTATAGGCAAGCTTATTTGCCTAGGCTTTCTGATTAAATTCTGGTTTTCCAGCTGGCTGCCAAAGGTGAAGTTGATATAGTTATGTTGAGATATGGCCAGATGCTGTGTTACAGCTGCCAAACAAGCACCTTTACTAAGCAGAAAGGAAAATGCTTACTAAAACATACTTCTGTGACTTTACTAACTCCAGAGTCTGCAGCAGCCCTGACTCCCATCACAGTAAGGCTGCTCTCCACAGTCTGCAACTCCATACCTGCAGCAAAAACATCTCACAAAACTAATATAAAACTGTGAGAGGTACTGGAAGAATCTGAAAATCTGTTTTTAATACGTGACATATTCCACCCCGAGGAGGACAAAATCAGAAATGCTGTGAGGTACATGCATGGGTAGGAAACATAGTTTTGTCCTGTTGCCCTTCTCTGTCTGTAGTCACCCTTCGTGGTTCAGATTTGGTTGCTAGTCTGAAGAGGAAAAAACAAGGCAAATAAAACTTCTGAGATGGAGTCCCAGAGGTGTGCAGAAAAGGTAAGCCCTCCGTCTGGCTCCTTTGTTTGAAACTCTGTCCTGAGATGACCTGTATCATTTCACTTTGGGGGGAAAAAAGGCGATTTATGCAGCTAGTTTAAATGGTGGACCTCGCCTATTATAAATGCTTTGCATGAGACAACTGATTTCTACAGGTGACAACTGAGAGCCAAATTACATTTGGGCATAATTCGGATACTACAATACTAATGCTGAAACTACCCAGAAAAGAACTGAGCCCGTTTTTGGGCACCCAAAAAAAAATAAGAGGAAGTCACGAAGGGCTCCACTTCATATTTTATAAAAATATCCCCTTAAAAAAAAACCCACAACCGTCACGAATCCTGATTTAGGAACCTCGCGACTACGCCAGTTTGTCATGGATGAGTAGAATGCACCTCACTCAAGGGAGAGAAGTAGCAATATGTTTTATTGAGGTAAAATAAGAATTTGACGAAGTACAATAAATTCAGTGGAATTCAGCAAAGTTTGACAGTAGTGTACTAAGGCTCAATAAGCTTGATGGCAAAGTCACCTTTATATAAATTACTGCATGGAAGAAACACAGAAAGTTGAGTTAGCGAAGCTTACAAAGTTTAACAAGCTATTACTCACTCACCGGATCTGTTGCGGTAAGGAATCTCCCAGCGTAGTCAACACGGATTCACCAAGGGGAAGTCATGTCTGACTAACCTGATAGCCTTCTGTGATGGCATGACTGGTTGGATAGGTGAGGGGAGGGCGGTGGATGTTGTCTACCTTGACTTCAGCAAGGCTTTTGACACAGTCTCCCACAGCATCCTCATAGGTCAGCTTAGGAAGTGTGGATTAGAGGAACGGACAGCGAGGTGGACTGAAAACTGACTGAAAGACAGAGCTCAGAGGGTGGTTATTAGGGGCACAGAATCTAGTTGGAGGTCTGTAACAAGTGGAGTCCCCCAGGGGTCAGTACTGGGTCCAGTCCTCTTCAATATATTCATCAATGACCTGGATGAAGGAATGGGATGTACCCTCAGCAAGTTTGCTGACGATACAAAACTGGGAGGTGTGGCTGACACACCAGAAGGCTGTGCCACCATACAGTGAGACCTGGACAGGCTGGAGAGTTGGGCAGAGAGGAACCTGATGAAATTTAACAAAGGCAAGTGCAGGGTGCTGCACCTGGGCAGGAATAACCCCCTGCACCAGGACAGGTTGGGGGCTGACCTGCTGGAGAGCAGCTCTGGGGAGAAAGACCTGGGAGTCCTGGTGGACAACAGGATGACCATGAGCCAGCAATGTGCCCTTGTGGCCAAGAAGGCCAATGGCGTCCTGGGGGGCATCAGGAAGAGTGTGGCCAGCAGGTGGAGGGAGGTCATCCTCCCCCTCTGCTCTGCCCTGGGGAGGCTCCATCTGGAGCACTGGGTCCAGTTCTGGGCTGCCCAGTTCAAGAAGGACAGGGAACTGCTGGAGAGGGGACAGCAGAGGGCTACAAAGATGATGAGGGGCCTGGAGCATCTCCCTTACGAGGAGAGGCTGAGGGACTTGGGTCTTTTTAGTCTGGAGAAGAGAAGACTGATGGGGGGATCTGATCAATGCTTATAAATACTTAAAGGGAGGGTGTCAAGAGGATGGGGCCAGTCTTTTTTCAGTGGTGCCCAGGGACAGGACAAGAGGCAATGGGCACAAACTGGAATGTAAGAAGTTCCATCTAAACATGAGGAGGAACTTCTTTACTTTGAGGGTGGCAGAGCCCTGGAAGAGGCTGCCCAGAGAGGTGGTAGAGTCTCCTTCTCTGGAGACATTCAAAACCCGCCTGGACACGTTCCTGTGCAACCTGCTCTGGGTGGACCTGCTTTGGCAGGGGGGTTGGACTAGATGATCTCCAGAGGTCCCTTCCAACCCCATGTGATTCTGTGATGTTGGGGAATAATGGATCCCTCCACCTTGGGCAAGGAAGGATCTCTGAGTCCCAGGTGGGGAATCTCAAACCTTGAGCGATGTCCCTGCTCAAGGGGAGAGTCACCTGGTGGCAGGCTAGCTGCAATTCAGAGGCAGCTCAAATCAGGTTCATCCAACGAGCTGATGTTGGTAAAAGGTCTCTCTGGGTTGAGGAGCAACCCCGAGAGGCATCCCAGCTCAAGGGGAGACCACCGCCGTGCAGTCACACTGCTGCCTAGCAGGGAGAGCTTGAAGGCAGCTCACTTAGGTTGTCATATTTACGGCATAAAGTTCGTAGTCCAACCACATGCGATGAAAAGGTATGCATGAGACTCCATGTAAACACAAATTACTTTGTTCCTTGATAAATGAGTTTTAGAAAAGCCACCTGTTATTTATGCATTAGTCGCATCATTGGTGTTCCAAACTTACATGTCTTGATGTTTACTGGGTCACTGTTCCTTTGTGGGTTTTCAGGGAACGGCTCAGGCCTTTACCTCCTTGGGAGCCTGTACCAAACTACCACTAGTTTGGTTAAGGGGTCAAGTGCATCCTTCACAACAACCACTCCACTTACAGTATCATACTTCTAATGTTAAGCTTCCAAGAACTACTCTGGAGCGAATTACAGAGAGCCCTGTGAAACTTCTCGTGGGTAAAAAAACAACTCCACATAACTGCAGCCTCATCACAGCTATTCTTTAACCAAAAGGCTGCACAATTGTATGTGGCTAATTATTACATGACTGAAGCAGAGAGAACCACAAACAGTCCTAAAAATTTCTTTCAGGCTTTAATGTGCTATAACAATTTTTGAAAGTGAATTTGTCCACAGTGGTAAAAGAGAAGAGCGTTTCAACAGACGATTGTTGGTTACTTTGGAGTGAAGTCCACTTTCAGATGAGCACTCAGGAGAATGAGTAGTGGTATGGAGCTATCAGCAATTCACAGATCCTAATTTGCCATGACATCAAACAATATTATGGCTACAGTACCAGTCTGTGCCTGAACACAGGCTGGAGAAGATAACCCTGAGTAAAGCTAAAGCAAAGAAGCTAGCTCAAAGGAAAAAAGGCATGAAATACATCCTCCACCACTTTTTTTTTTTGACTTAACACTCATGTAAACGCTAAATCTATCACAGAGTTGAACTCTGCTAGGTCCCTGTGGGCCAGGAACCCTGTCCCCTGGCTTCCACGCAGAACAAGAAAGCCACCAGAGTAAAACCCCCACATGGCTAAGCAGCTGAACATAACCACTGAGACCCTGCTTAAACACCTATTTCATACAAAGACATTGCTTTGTTTTGTGCCGACTCTTACACTTTGTAAAATTGAGAGCTTTTCATGTTCCATTAAAACATCCAGCCATAGCTTCATTTTTGGGGAAGCTTTACTTGGAGCTACTCACAAGAGGTGTAGCTGACAGGGCAGGGAGCTGAGACATGCCAACAACCTCGGCACCTTCCCTTCCCTCCCTGCGCTGCTCATTTTGGCTTTGCTGTGTCACCTACCGAAAGAAGAGGCTTCTCCACCTCACTTGATTGATTTATGAGTGCTCTGCAGGTAAACTCCAATGCCAGGAGTGGCCTCCAAGCCTTTGCTGTAATACAAATTAAAAGCAATGATGGACAATGGGAGAAAAACGTTCTGAAGTATTTTCTCAGTTCACCTGCCCCTGCATTTACCTGCCAATTACTGCAGTGCTTTCTATAAGCATTTTCTTCTTCAGAGGGCCTAATGAATGCAGAGCTGGGCTGGGCAGAAGCAGGGAAGCTGTGTTTGTTGCCAGGCTGTATTCCTACTTTCTCCCAGAAGTTTACTGGGTGCCCTACAGCAAGCAAATCACATCCCCTTCCCCTGTCAGTCCTCCCAATTCCAGAGCAGGAGAAACCTCTCTCTTGTGTAACGCACTCTCACACCTGCTGGTGATAAGTGCAATGTAAGAAGTAGGTATTATTACAACCTCTCTTCTTTGCTGTAGGAAATCCCACACAGATTAGACATCTAGAAAAGGCAGCTACAACTAAGGTTTGTATTGAAGTATCTCTATAAAGCAATGCTATATAATGACACAAAAAATGACACAAAAAATTATGTTTTTTCTTTCCTTTCTCTTGCTGTTAAATTCAACTGAAACCTGAACCCTGCAAGGAACTGTATGCACGCTTTGCTTTAATCACGAGTAATTCCATTTATATCAATGAGAATACTCCTACAAGTACATTAAGAAATATGAGCTTTTGCTGTTTACTGTAATATTAGTAGGCACAAGAACAAAACATATACCCAGTCACAAGTATGGTCTTTTAATATCTTTATGGACTTATCCCAATAGATGATACCTATCTTCCGGTCCACTAAAGGTCACTGCATCCCAGATCTGTAACAGGCTGACCTATTTTGAGAATTCCCCAAACAAAAAAAGCACTCCTGCTACACGCTACAATGATCATAAAAGATATTGCTTACCACGGCTGATGAAACCCTCTGCCTCCATCGTTAGCATGACGGCAACTCATAACACCAGAGGCCTGCCATATACTCTCTTCAGAGTAAATAATATATATATATATATCTATATATATATATATAGATATATATATATATATCTATATATATATATATCTATATAGATATATATATATATAGATATATATATATATATAGATATATATATATATATATATAGATATATATATATAAGTTGTAGCTGGTCAGATAGCTGTGGGTTTTTTAGCCGGCTTTCTCTTCCCCTACCCCAGCAAAAATGTTTTCACACTTCTAAAATAAATTGAGAGTGATAGAAAGTTTTTTTAATAACTAGATTGAAATAACTTGGGAAGTAGGTAACGTTTTGCATAACGTAATTTTAAAAACGATGCATGCAATGGCTAACACCTCTGTCATTTTGTCAGCCTAGCACTCCTCAGTAAGGCCTGAAAAATGCAATGGATGCTCTCCATTCCCATTGAATTTTGTAAATCTATCAATGGCAGCAATTGCTTGAGAGAGGGGGAAAAAAACAACTGAGATTACTCAAATCCCTCCTAACTTCAGAGCTCAATATTTTTCATGTTTTTGGGCAACACAACACTCAAGAATCATAGAGGCCAGCTCCTGGCCTGCTCCCTCATGAAGAGTCAGTCTGTAATTCAATGTGATTTAGCAGTCAAGTAGTCCTGACACACTACTCATCTGCTAAAATTGCCCCAAGAAACTGAAAACACCTTTGCCAAAATATCAGCCACTAGAGGGGGCGTTTGGTATCCGACCTTAAATCATACTGGTAAGAAAGTTAATTAAAAAAAAAATAAAATAATTAAAGGTTACAGGAATGCTGTAAAAGCATACTTCCCACCGTACTTCAACCGCACGTTAGGTCCCATGCAAAACTTTAGGAAGAGCAACGCTGTCTTTGTGTATAGCCTGACATACTGCAAAAACAAACTCCACGTCTCCCCTTCCAATTCCTAGGTCTACCCCCATCAAACCCTACATTTTCTACAAGTGGAGAGGTAGTTTTATATGCCAAGAAGATGGCTAAATTATGCCCCAGTTTTAACTTGCCTGTACAGTCAGACAGCTCTGAGCATGCCTAAACCTGAACCTTCCAGTGTGCCACCCCAGAGCCTGACACACTCAGGCTCCTGCTCAGGGTTGACAAACAAGCCAAAGAATGACCTACAAAACGGTTCCTATCTACAACTGTCTGCTTCTTTACAGATCTGCCATCACCAGATTTAGTATTCCAAAAAGTCTCCAAAAGGACCGAAAACCAGCCATCGACTTGGGTCCAACTGCAAGCAAAGCAGAAGATCCTACTTGGCTCAAGCCGCTCCAACAGCTACTCGTATTAATCTAAAGAGAAATGAATACGTATTGCAACTCCCAGATCAGGTATTCCCATCTTGCACATGGATGTCTAATGAATACAAAACTCATTAAAAATTATAATCCGACTTGATGATTGGGTCCATGCAGTAACATTAACGGGAGAAGGATACAGGATGGCTTGTGCCAGTGTATTAGGAGCACTGGAGGTTCTACATACTTTAGATGTAAATCTAAAGATTTTAAAGATGTTAAATCTCATTGGTTTGGGACCAGTGAAGCTGCTGGCAGCACCTACAACTCATGACACCCAACAAAATCTCTGTAAAAATAACTATAATTGGTGAATAGGCTTTAAAAAAATCTTTTACTCCTCATAAGGTGCCTTCAAAGATGAGGAGCCTGAAGGTTTTAGTGATACTGAATGCCTGCTCAGAGGAGTATTTTAAATACTCAACCTATTCAGAACCAACATGGCCATGTAATCGGGACAAAACAATGAAGTACCACTCTTTTAATTTCCTCTGCCAAATGGATCTATTTAATGTGAGGCAGTGTTTTACTTACAACTGTGGCTGAACAAACGGATAATATCCCGTCAAAGGCAGGGTTGCCACAACCACCTAACTTTGCAACAACTAGAACAGCTACTGCAAAGGTTCAGGATACTCAGACAACTGGATTTTTTTTTTAATTTTTTTTTTTTTTTGCAATGTTTTGAAGTGATTCAACAGTTACTTTTATAAGATAAGAGCTCTGTCCCTTCCTCAAGTCCATGCCTTCAACTGCACCATCCCTTTAAGTGACCAAAGAGGTCACTGAGATCTGAAGAGAGTGGCTGTACTGAACTACCACAATCCTGTACAATGGTAACATTAAAGGTATTTTAAAATTTGACAGCAACCCTGCTCATTACTTTATTCAGCCTTGCCGCTGTTTAAAATCTCAGTCTAAATCCCTTCTTTCCTCCTTACCTTCTGCTAGCATAACTCAAGGAAGCATTTTGAGGTCCTGGGAAAGAAACTCACTATATAAGACTAATTTCTATTATTTAAGTCATTCACATCCCAGGCATGACTGTGGCCTCTCCACAAACTGGGTTTCGGACAAATCATGTCTTTTTTATCATTAGAAATGGAAAACACAAGGCATCCTACATTAGTATCATAAACACAAACACTACACATGGATATTTGTAGGTTGTCACTGTTTTACAGATGCCTGCCTTAGCTATTGGACAATAAATCTGTGTTCTTCCCTCCCATGGTCAGATGTGCAGAGATATATATATATATATTTTTATATATATATATATATATATATATATATATATATAAAGGCAGCAATGGAGCCTCAGCAGCTCAGAATACATAACTGATATCTGTCTTCCACTAGGATGCATTGGCTTTGGTTAGGATTTAATCGAGTCAGAGAAAGAGCATAACAGGTTGGCCAAACAATGGCTTGTGAGCCAGACACACAGGTCACAAGCCATTTGACTCCACTTGCTTTCAGGCTGGATGGTTTTTCCTCCTGACCACACGGATTTTAGTTCGGCAGTCTGGAATAGGAAAGCTTATTCCAGATAGGCATATAAACAAAAATAAGATGATGTAGGAGCTGGAAATTAAAAATAATGAGCACACTGTAAAGGAATGTACTTTGAAATTCCTTTTGTTAGAACGACAGAATGTTTTGGGCTGGAAGAGAGATCTAGAAGAAAGATCATCTAGTCCAACCCCTCTGCCATGGGTGTGATCTTTCCCTTTTTCCTGTCACTGGGGACTTTGCCTAATTGCCATGACTTTTCAAGTATGATGGAGAGTGACTTGGCCACTGCATCAGTTCTCCCTGCTTGTGATGATTCTCTTGATGAAAAAGGCCGTCTCTGTCAGCATGGCAATATGAGACCCCAAAGGTGACAGATGAAGAGCTAAAGCCTCATTTAGTAGTCACTTAACTAAAACAAACTTGATCTCCAGGGTTATCAGCACCTTCATGCTTCCTTAGGAGCTGGTAACTTAGCAGCATCTACGATAGGAGGAATTCACCTCCCGTGTTTTAAAAACAGGAACATTGTGTTTCTGGTATTACAGGACATCTGATGCTGGGAAGGTACCGGCCAATTGATGGGGATGGTGGTAAGCTGCAGTGGACCAGCAACATTTCTGAAAGGTGCTCTTTAAACAGGACTACACGAATGTAAGAAAACTGCTGACCTTGCATTTGGAACAAGAGAAAAAAAGGGCGTCATGCATTTCCCTGGTGCAAAATCAGGCTTTCTTCAGAGACAGCAGGGAATAAAGACTGTGTTCTCCATTCCTGCCCCTCTTCAGAAAGCAGCATCCTTTCTGGTGGAGTCTTAAAAGAAAAATTGGGCTTAGAGCAGCCAGAGAATTATGTTGCCACAGTCCCTGCTCAGAGGGCAAGAGGAAATAGGATGAGAGTCTCTTCTCTTCCCTAAAACAGAGGGCCAGCTGCCATCAAGCCACTTTAAGCCCTGTGTATATTATCATATAATATGGATATTTTATGGTTCTTTTGACGTGTTTTCACTGTGTCTATATCACAAATATTACTAGACCAGGCTGGTTGCCACCACTACCTATCCAAAAAGGACTGAGTTGGAAACACCTATCAGAATACTTTTATTTTTAAGCAGTAAGCAGAGTCAGGCAAACGACCTGCTTATTTTGAAAAGGTTTATTCAACAGCCCTTAGTCTTAAGGCTTCATTACAAATGCCAGGCATATGAGAACAGACAGTATGCCTTACCTTTGTAAATACTGGGCTACACGCAAGGATAAGTATTCCACTTCACTATGCAAGAAAGTAAATGTAACATAGATTTCAAAAAAAAAAAAAAAAAAAAAAAATCAAACTTTTGCTCAGCCATTTGAGCCAAACTTTCCTCTCGCCATTTGACAAGATTACAAAGTCCCAATGAAAAACATGTTTCCTAGAGCAAACATGTCCAGCAGCGGCTGGTACCGGTTACCCTGACTTCTGGATGATGAGCCTAAGACACCTCAGGGCTGTTTCTAACACATACTGCCCTCCGGGTTACTCAGACTGCACATTCAAGTACTCCATACTTTTTAAAAAAAAAAAAAAAAAAAAAAAACAGGCCAGCGTACTCTGTCTTGCACCAGACACCAAGAACGAAAGCAGACAAAGCCCATGGTCTCTTCCAATGCCAGAACTGTACTCCCCTAGTCTATAGTCCCATCACTCAACAGTGATTTGTAACCATCACAGAGTCCATCTTTACCCTTTCCTGTGAGTTCCTCACAGATTTTGCCATTAGAGAATCATAGCTTTAGAAGAAGACAGAAGTCAGGAGTTAATTTGCCTTCTCCATCCAAATTTTGTGAATCTGATTTAATGGGGACAAAAAAAAAAAAATCTCAACCCTTTATATATTTGTATCTGTCACCGAGACTAAACCTAGAGAGATCTATACGAACACGCTGATCTCACTGCCAGCTGCACACAATTGTGCTATGCCTGAGAAAAATTAGCAAATTATTCCCAAGACAAGTAGGAGCAAGCCGCCGCGGTCTCTAAATTCATCACAAAGTAACAGACCAACCAGTCTTCTCTTGCTAATCCGTGTCAGAGCCTGCAAAAGACAGCAAATACTGATTGAGGGCTGTTCCCCCTAGCAACAGAAAGGTCCACAAAGCTTTATAGCTTCAAAAACATACATGGCATTTCAGCTAGAAGGACTGCGGTCTCAACTCTTCCCCTCACATCCTGTACCACTTCTTTCTCTTATTTAGGGATTACGGGATTATTTAATAATTCTGTGTTCTTTCTGGCAGCTTTCCTCTCCTCTCATTCACGGGAACAAAGGTAATGACAAGACAATAAAGATCCTTTCCTGTCTACACGTTTCACTAAGAGGGAAAGCTAATAAACACAGCAACGTTACTTGAGCCAGGAGAACGGCTTGCTTTATTAGCCATTGTAGTGTAGCCTTTAATTTATCACTTAGGATAGTTACTATAACATAGCAAGAACGCTAGTTGCCTCAAACAGGGTCTTTCTAACTGGTTTATAATGCTATACTGAGAAGAAAGGGATAAAAAAACACACACACAAAAAAACCCATAAAAAACCCCACACAACAACAAAAAAGGAGAAACTTCTTTTATGCTAACTGTTGAACGCATGTTGTTTTAAGTGCTGATTTGCACTCACCTGGAATAACAGGATTAGCAAATGCATTTCATCATCTTTCCCAGTCAGGTGTGTTTTCTGCAAAGCTTTCTAATTAGCACAGCAGAGCTCTGTCTGGGTTGCAAACATTAGTCTGGGGAACACTAAAGTTCAGTTAAACAAAAAGCCAAAGCTGGTTTTGTTCAGTAGCGAAGAAACACGTCAAATGTCGATTTATAATTTTATTACAAACCAGGATGTGCAAGTTTCAAGATTTAAACCCAACAGTTTTGCCTTACACGTGTAAGAACACTTGCCACGGTTCAAGGCTAACCCCAGAGGAGAGGCCCCCAGCAAACTTTGTTCTACTAAATTACAACAGGGCATGTATACATTCATGGTTTGGTGTGTGGTTTTTTTTACTACAGGATTAAGTTGCTAAGTGCCTTGGCTTTCAGACTGTTTTTCTTCCCTATGCCCTATTCCCTCCCCTCTAAGTAACCTTTTTTACACCTCGCTTAACGAAGTTTAAGCATAATGTAAGTTCTTTCACTACACTGAGCACTACCTGCAAGCTTCAGAAAGATCTTAGTTTGCCTGAAAATTAGAGGTGACCGAGCTATACCTGGTCCTGCATAAATTGATGTGGCTGTACCACTATGCCAAACACAGGAAACTCCTTTCTTGGGGAGTTATTCTCCCGCTGCAAACACTGCTTTATCACATCTATCCAAGCTTTTTCTGTTAGTTTCTCCACTTCTTTCCAGTTCTGGCTTATCTCCTATCGCCTGACCCGTGCTTACCTAGCCAAGGATGGCAGCACACACAGAGCTTCCATGGACCACACCAGGGCTAATGGAAAACACCCACCGAAGCTTCCTACAACAAACCTGCACAACACACAGTGTGATATCCTCTCTACAAGCCACATGAAACTGAGGTGCCTTCAGTCATCATTAAAAAGGAAAAACGCAAACGTGCGTTCCACTACTGAACCTTACTGAAGCCCTGACGCTCAAGTGCAAGATGGGAAGTGATTCTAGTTTTAATTCGAAAATTGGTCAGTTAATTTACCCATTCTTCTTCTCTTGTTTTGACAAGGCAGTTCATTTTTAATGCAGAGATAAAGTGGCCCTTTTCTCATCCTGTTCTCATCTGCTGAGCTTAGTTTCTGAAGCCTGTGGGTAGAGCAGACGTTCTTCATTAAAAAAAAAATAGTTTGGCCCTTTGACATCTAAAATTAAGTCTTTCAGAGCTGAACGCGGTAGTCTTTTGGGGTTTTTGGAGTTTTTTTGAGGGGGTGAGGACTGGGTCTTGAAACATCCAGTTAGAACTACAATTTGGAAAACAATGAGGACACTAAAAACAAGAAGTTGAAAACTGCAACGACTGAGTCTCCTTTTTAGGCATACAAAATAAGCATTGCCATTCCTTTAAGGATAACACACACCATACTTCATTGACTTAAACTCTAGCTGCTCACAAACGGTAACTCAATTCACTGTCTAAAGAAACTGTGAGGTTGATATTAGAAAAGTTTGTTGACCACGTGCATGTAAACTCTAGAGGACAAGCCCAGAATCACCGACCTTCCAGTATAAGGGAAGTTCCCTGATCCAATAGTAAGAATCATGCCAATCATTAATATTTCACTATCAATTATTGAATATCTAAGTTGCATGCACTGTTTGTGACAATAGTTTTTAGTAAGATTTTCAACTAAGGCTTTCTTATATATGTACTGAAAATAACTTTGAGTATTTGCCTATTGCTCTTTATTTTGTGAAGATTAAAATTCAAGTTGGATTTATATTATTGAAACAGATTTGTCTGTATTTTCCCATTTATCGTCACAAATGACAAAGATTCTCAAACACCGTGTAACTGATTTTTGGCACATTGTCATTCTGTGTTAACACCTGTAATCAGAGAACCAACAGCTGAACGACTATCCTCATTCCTGGAAAATTAACTTGGCAAACCAATGCAAGGGGTTTGATAAAAATGATTTCACACAATATCAGTTCAATAAACTGTTGCCCTAATTAACACTAGCTTGGTTCTTTGAACAAGCTCCAACAGGGAAGTTCAGCAGGATGCCAGGAGAGTTATATAAAGGCTACGCCTCTCTTCTCTCTGTGTGTACACTCAGCCTTGATGCTTCTTTTTTTTAAGATAGAGATTGGTGGTAGCTGTGACTAGACCATAAAGTAATTATTAATAAAGTGTCAATGTGTTCTACACATGGATTCTGTACCGTATCTCAGAAGATGGAATCACCTTTCTCCCACCATGGGCTGTCCGGAATACGGTCCCACAGCATCCCTTTTGTAAAAGGACATATTCTCTTCTCTACTTTCCCCACGGGTAAACTGAGGTACAGCAGAGTTAATGGTCTACTGTTTCAGAAGGGTGGGGGGGGAGGCAAACACCTGCAGCAAACATAGATTTTAATAGGCTTCGGAGGAAGCTCAGCACTTCTAGAAACAACCCCAGAAGACACTTGGTAGGAAAGATTTTAAATGACCTTTCACACTCTCACCAGGCAGTGCTCTGGCCACCCAATGATGCTCCACCCAATGATGCTGCTCGGCTACTTCCACATCATTTACGACCCAATACTCTGCTTCACTGCACCTTGGACATTCTTCCAAACAAAAGAGCTTTTTCTCTTTTCTTTCTTTCTCGCTGCTTCTCTCCTCTTCCCCGCCCCCCCCCCCCCCCCCCAGGCCCCGCTCTCCTCCCCGAGTGCTGGCCTGTCCCCTCTAGCGTCTTTGGACGCCTTTGGAGCAGCCTAGGACATGGTGACTTGCAGGGCTCCCCTACTCCTTCACAACCGGGGGTGGGGGGAACCGCTGGTGGCAAGCAACCTTGAGAAGGGTGGAAAAGGGGGGGGGGGGACGGGACACGTCAGGAGCCGAAAGCGATGCTTCCAAACCCTAATGACAGTTAGCGGGGATTAAGTAATAGTCACTAACCTCTTCGACTCACGGAGGAGAAACGTGATCCCCTTTTACTCCCCTCCGCTCCCCGCAGCTCCTCCTTATACAACCGGCTGCAGCTCCAGCATATCAATGCACCGCTGCTATCACTGCAGCAACACCCCCTTGGCCAGGAATCCAATAAGGACACTATAGGGGCGGGCTATAGCTGCCACAGCAGGAACAGGCACCGAGGCTGGGAGCTTTCGCCTAGAAAACCCCAAGCACATGGCTAGCGATCCCTGGGGACCTGGGCGAGACCCCGCTGAAGCCCACGCAGCGGTCACCCCAGCCAGGGACTCTGCAGAGCCCGGCCACGCAGTGGTACATCAGCGGTGCCGGTGGCCGCCCAGCTGCATCCATCGGGTTTACGCTGCAGGCTCAGGAAATTGGGAATTTCAGCGGTGCCAAGCAGAAAAGAAATCATTCTGTGCCTGGTTTCCCCCAAGAAAGCCGCCACCAGGAAAGAAAGACCCAGGCCAGGTGTTACGCAAGTTCTTACCCAACACTGTCTCCTTTCCTGCAGGGATGTGCTTCCTGGCCCACAACGTGCTGGGCTCAAGCACTAGCTTTTCCTTCGAGAGCCACTTTTTACCCAGATCTTCCTCACAGCCTCTTTACTTGTTGTTTCTTATCTACACGCAACAGGGCTTTCAGCCGCTTCATTCAGGGCTTGGAAGATAAAAGCCTGGAAGGGTGCAGCTATCTCCCCCCAGGCCAGCAGTTCCTGCAATAAACAGGGTATGAAATAAGGAGGGTCTGAATTCCATCCATGCTGATGTGGGCATTTTCCAGTCTATGATAGAACCTAAAACTGTGTCACATTGGGACTACAGGTACAAAGAACGAAATTCTGTACTCATTCCCCTCAGATGTAAAGTAGAAGTAACTCTGGACAAATCAGTAACTATTCTTTTTTTTTTGCACTCGAGCGTGTTCCGTTCAACCTGTTCCTGGCAAACCTCGGGGCGTGCTGTGTCTAAGTAGTAATACCATAAGTAGTCTGTCTTCCTCCTATAAAACTTTAAAATTCAAAGCAGTTCTAGATTCCTTAAATTCTTTATTCTGAAATTCTGCAGGTTGGGATTCTAAGAGTGATACATCCTTCTTTCCGTCTTTTCCCACTCATTTCTTCTGACCAGTTCCTCACCAGCAAGATTGGCTTGGAACTCACTTGGAACTCCTCCCAGCTACATCTGCTTTTCCAGAGTCACATTTTCTGAGCCAGCTACGGAGTTTTAAATTCGTGCATAATTTCCCTGGTCTAACATAACTTCATGGGATCACGGGATTCTCAGAGTTGGAAGGGACCTCTAGAGACCATCTAGTCCAACTCCCCTGCCAAAGCAGGGTCGCCCAGAGCACATCACTCAGGACTGCATCCAGGCGGGGCTTGAAGATCTCCAGAGAAGGGGACTCCACACCCTCCCTGGGCAGCCTCTTCCAGGGCTCTGGCACCCTCACCGGAAAGAAGTTTCTCCTCGTATTTAAATGGAACTTCCCATGTTCCAGATTGTGCCCGTTGCCCCTCGTCCTCTCCCTGGCAACCACTGAAAAGAGTCCAGCTCCATCCTCCTTCAACCCACCCTTTAGGTACTTGTAAACATAGACAAGGCCTCCCCTCAGCCTTCTCTTCTCCAGGCTAAAGAGCCCCAGCTCTCTCAGCCTTTCCTCATCAGGGAGATGCTCCAATCCCTTAATCATCTTAGTTGCCCTACACTGGACTCTCTCCAGTAGTTCCCTGTCTCTCTTGAACTGGGGAGCCCACAACTGGACACAGTATTCCAGTTGTGGCCTCACCAGTGCAGAGTGGAGGGGGAGAATGACCTCCCTCAACCTGCTGGCCACACTCTTCCCTATGCAACTTCTATCTGAAGATGGGTTTATGCTGATATTGCTATGCTGGATGTTTCAAATATGTCACAGGATGTTTAAAAATTCTTTCCTTCCCCTCACAAACACACCATAGTACCACAGGCTAAAGCACAGCTTTACCTATCAGCAGTTCCAACTACAGTCGTGACACAACTGCAATAAGCAGGAGCTCCAGAGAGTAACTGAAGAATTACATGGAAGACTAACGAGCAGGAAGTTTGAAGTCCATCAACGCATGAATGAAGGTCTGCAACATACGTGTGGTGTTGCATAAAGGAAGCTTGGCAGAGCAAGACATAGGACATTTAAAGATATACATCACGAGTTCAACATATGGGACTACTAATGACTAGCATGTGACTGTATGCTTAGCATAAAGTAATGAATCAATTAGCACATCATAGGAAACCGTAACGAATAGCTGAACATAAGAAAGAATGCATATGGGAGTGATTAGAGGCAGATGTAACTCAGAGCCTTTGGAGTCAGGAACAGTGCTCACATTTGTTCAGCCACGTGTTCGACAGGATTCGAGACCTGTCTGATCTCATAATTAACCTTGTAAAAAAAAAAAAAAAATAATATCACCCCCACACACACACTTTCCAGATGGACCAGCTCCCAAAACCAGGTGGGAATGGCAATAGGCAGCCAAACAGGAGAGCACAACTACCTCTTACCACCACGTTGTGGAGTTAAGTAACCTTAAACCAATCACCTAACTACTGGCTGTTTGATCCCTGTGTACAGCCTCCAGCTCACTCTGCCCTAAGTTTATTTATTTATTCCGATGGCTAAATAACAAACCCAACATTTAGCTCCACTCCAGGCCTGGTCAAGATTGAGGGGGGGGGTGTCCTCCAGAGGTGGAACATGAGCCGTTTGTGACCGTGAGATGAGCAGCCAGCACAACAAGAGAAGCTTAAGGTCCCCAGGGTGGTGACAGTGGGCAGGGGGAAACACCAACCTTGGAAGAAGCAACAGCAAATCGCCCCCAGCGTGGACGTATTGATGTCTTACACGGTCTGTTTCCCTTTCCATATGGGAATAGCAGAGAGAGTATCTATAAATAACAAGTAGCTTTCAATACCAATAAAACGTCACCAAAATTGTATGAATATTGTGTAGCTTTCATCATTGCAAAATTAAAAGGAGAAGGCCTGCAGGGATAGTCACGCCAACACAGGCAAAGCTGGGAACCATAGATGAGCTTTTGGCACAAAACCCTTCCTCAGGTCTGAAAGGTATGAAATAAGATTTTTCAGAGCGCAATTAGATATGTAGGAGTCAGACCACCCCTGAAGGTAAAGGCAACCGATTCCCACAAAGGAGGGATGTCAGTGGAAAGGCAGGAGGAGAGACAGAGAGGTTAAAAACCCTGCAGCTCTGCACACAAACCAGCCTCTTAACATGACTTCTTAGGAACGTAGGAAGAGTTCCCACTAGGCTGGGCCACCCACTCACTTTTTTTTGTCCTGCATTTCTCATGATCTATTTTTTGGTCCTATCTGGACATCGTTTTGTTCTGCTGATTGTCTTTCCATACCATGATTTTCCCCGCTCTCACCTTCCACAGTACCAGGACTGTTACAAGCCCTAGCAAGCAGATGTATTAATTAACTTCAGCTACAAAACCAAGCAACCTCTCACTTCTCAATTATTTTGTCAGGAACAACTAAGCAATGCAAAATAATATAATCATCATGATGATAGGAGCTGGTTGGCAACCACTGAAGCCCTCCATGGAAAGAGTGAATTTTATTTGGGAGAATTCAACAGCAGATAATATTATGCCACTAAATCACAATCACGGAATCATGGAATTTTCAGAGTTGGAAGGGACCTCTAGAGATCATCTAGTCCAACTCCCCTCCTAAAGCAGGATTTCCTATAGCACATCACTCAGGACTGCATCAAGGCGGGTCTTGAAAATCTCCAGAGAAGGGGACTCCATGACCTCCCTGGGCAGCCTCTTCCAAGGCTCTGGCACCCTCACCGTAAAGAATCTTCGCCTTGTATTTAAATGGAACTTCCTATGTTCCAGCTTACAATGGTAAGCCAAAAAGTGTAAATGAGAAGCTGGAAACAACTTGGATAAGAGAAGAAACTGGCTTGGCAACAGCCCTGAGAAGAATGCCTGATTCAACTCCTCAGCCAGGAAGCACACACAATAAATATCGAATCAGGTAGGATGCAGCAAGAAGCAGCAGCGCAGCACATTCTGAAATTATTGGTCCAGTCATCGCTTAATTTCAGATGATTCAAAACTGTGAGCCAAGGCTCAGGATCCTGTAATCTAGCAGTGTCCATGCACGCTTTATGAATGCTACAAGCCTAAGTGCTGAGCTCAGTGACAGCTCTGAACAGCCCGCTTAAATAAACTCTGACAGGGACAACAGCTTACATGGTACAATGATGAGGGATAAATTTGGAAAGAAAAAAGATAAGCTAAAGACAGCAGTAGTTAAATATGCGTATCAGTTTATGGAATCAGATCATCAGATTAGATCCAGAGAGTTGTTTGGGGATTACTAGAAGGATGCTCACAGAAATTGTTGGGGTTTTTCAATTTTATTTTAATCATAGAATGGTTTGAAGGGACCTCAAAGATCACTGAGTTCCAAGCCCCCCTGCCCTGGGGCAGGGACACCTCCCACCAGACCAGGTTGCTCAAAGCCCCATCCAGCCTGGCCTTGAACACCTCCAGGGATGGGGCAGCCACAGCTTCTCTGGGCAACCTCTTCCACTGCCTCCCCACCCTCGAGAGTGAAAAATTTCTTCCTGATATCTAATCTAAATCTCCCCTCTTTCAGTTTTAAACCATTACCCCTCGTCCCATCACTCCACTCCCTGACAAAGAGTCCCTCCCCATCTCTCCTGTAGCCCCCTTCAGGTACTGGAAGGCCATTATAAGGTCTCCCCGGAGCCTTCTCTTCTCCAGGCTGAACATCCCCAGCTCTCTCAGCCTGTCTTCACAGGAGAGGTGCTCCAGCCCCCTGATCATACTTAAGGGTGTTTTAATGGTGTTCCTTTCGACTCCCAGAACCAGACAGCAAGTTCAGGTGTGCTCTGGGTTATCAGCAGGGAGCTGAGGGGATGCGGGTCCCGGGGAGGCCTGCGCTGGGGCCATGGCAGCGGGCTGGGAACCCCAGCCGCCTCGTCACATTTCCCCCAATGCATCCCCCACAGCCCAGGCCGCTGCTGCGGCACACCCGCCGGTGGCCCCCGGCAAAGAGGGCGAGGAAAAGGGGACACCGAAGAAACCCCCAACCCTTCCTCCGAGGAACGACCCTCAGCCCATACCCCTTGCTCTAAACGCACAGGGAGGCCCAGCGCCGCCTCCGCACCGCCCTCCCCTCCCTTCCCCTCCGCCGCGCCGCCCGCCAGCGCCCCCTCGCCGCGCCCCGCCGGCACCGCAGGCCGCGGCAATGGCGGCCCCCACGGCCCACGCGTGAAGCCCTCCCGCCGACCGTCGCTGCCGTGAGTGGAGAGGGCCACGCGAGCCCGGGGCACCGTTACGGCCGTTAGGGCGGAGCCCCGCCGCTCCCACCCCACGGGCGGTGCGGCACCCGAGTGACACCCCCGCCCCGCCGCAGCCCCGGCAAAATGGCGGCCGGGAGGGGTGCGCTGTGGGGCGGCCGGGCCCCGCGGGGGGCGGGAAGGGGGCGCAGGGGGTGGGTTTGCACCGAGGGAGGATCCGCCGTGGCTGCGGCGGCCCTGTGAAGGGAACGCGGGGAGGGGGAGAGAGAAGGGAGGAGGGGGCACTTACGAAGGCGACAGAGGTGACAAGAGAGGCACTGAGCGGGCGTCACCGCGGTGAGGGGAACCGTGGGCCGCAGGCCTGCTAAGCGAGGAGTCTTAGACCTGTAAGAGGATGAGCAAACGCAGTAATTACACACGCATCATCTCACAGTGCGATTACCGGGACCTCGTTAATGGTAATTGCACTTTAAATACACCTCACCCGCTTTTAGAAGTGGGATGCCGAGGCAAGTCTACCTCGCAAGCTACAAAGCCAGCAGAAAAATACTCAAGCTGCTGTGGAGACCTGCTCGTCGTAACGCTGGTTTCACCCACTTCGGTGTCATTTCCAGAGGCGGTGCTGCCCGAGGGAGCCCTGCCGGCTCCCACCCGGGTGGGTTTGAGGTGGGGGAGGCGTGGGGTGCCATGGCTTCTGCCCCACAGCCACAGCGGGTAAACCGTCCCTCAGCCCCAGGGATGGTAAAGCAGGCCCCGGCCCACAGCACTGGGAGCAGTGGGAAAGCTGGGGGCAGAAGCACAGCTAGCGGAAACGTGAAGGAATAGGGCGAGAGTAAAGCCAGTCAGTGGCAGTAACTCCTCCACATAAGGAAGAAAAAACTACAGCCCAATTGGCTTCGTCAGGCTTGGTACAACTTGAGAAGCGATCCAAGTTGTCTTGAGCACGTCTAATTTTCTGACGCTGTGAAGAAAAGGAATTGCTATCATTCTTTCTCTAAAAAAAATTGAAACCCTCCAAGTTAAAATAATTCCTGTAACTGAACCAGACAAGGTGTCCCTCATCCCTGTTTATTGGTGAGGCTGGTTCCTTCTGCCTCCTGGTCTGGTTGGTTTCAACTCAAATCAGTTGCTTTCTGCTGATTTACAACAACCCTTAAAGCAGGAGCACGTAGCATGGGCTATAAGAGTGAGCTGGATTGCTTCTTCTAGAGCCAGTTTTCCATAAACTGAAGTGTTGAAACAACAACAACAAAAAAATGAGCCTCCCCCCTTTAGGCCAACTGCACAGGCTGGAGTAATAGCAGGCTGTGACAGCAAGATGGCCCTATTCCACTGCCCAGTTGTACCTCTACCATCGGGTGTAGGCATCAGTTGGTTTTTGGAAAGTTGGTTTTCCAGTGCCTCACGGCTTTCTGGAGATGGCACTCGCTGCAAGAGGGAGGGAAAAGGGGCATGAGCACCCCTTCCAGCAGCAACTCACAGCTGCGCTTAAATGCAGTCTTAAACTGCACCTACTCTTTGTTTTGGCTCTTTTTTGACTCAAATGTGAGCAGTAGACGGATGTTTCATAGCATGTAGTAGCCCGTGTTGAAGGTTTTCAAATTTGACCGGGGGTGTGGTAGAGAAAGATGTGTGCATGTCGACAGATAAAATACTGCCTTTCTGGCAGCTTGGTGCCGAGAGATCCTTTTGTCTTAGTTAAGACTTGACAAGAATTGCTGCCCTTGCTAGCTCAACATAATAATTTAAGGCGTCAAAATAGCCAAATTCCATTAAACACAGAGTGCAAAGAAAATTTATCTTAAACACGCTATGGAGCAATTTTAAAGTTGTTGCATTTATTCGCCTGAGGAAGAAAAGCTTCTCATCAAGAGGGGGTTGGGGGTGAAGAGGTTAGTCAAACTTAATGTGTCATTTTTTTTGTTAGATGTGCTTTAATTTAGACTACTCTAAATTGAATGAAAAAACATGGAGAATGGAGATAAGGAGCTTTTGGGATTAAAAGAAAAAAAATAAACCCCAAACCCTTCATTACTATCTTACAGCTTTTTCTAAGTAGCACTTTGCTGTTGCAGTTCTGAAATAAATGAAGCGTGCATGGATTATTGCTGCATGTATTTTACTTCAAAGCTGGTTATTCCCCAGAAGTCAGAGGCTTTGCATATCTGTTAATATAGTACTTGCCAGGCCACTTTTCTAACACAAACTTCTGGGTTTTGACTCAGTGCCAGCGGAGCAAAATAACATCCTTACCTTTGCAGCTGTGACCACAACATAAAATCGAGCAGGAGGAAGAACTGATGCTGGGGGTTGTTTTCACTACACTTAAGGCACCTTAAGTGTTGGAGCTCACACAGAAAGACAGGCCCAAGCATGCCTTCCCTAAAAACATGGCTGTAAGGGCACTTGACCTTTCTTTTATACCTGCCAGGGTTTAGCCAGCACAGGTGAATGCAACTTCTCTGATAAACAACATAGCTCCATGCGAGCATTGTTCTTGCCCAGCTGTTTCATTTGCCTCTACTACCTTACCTTGTCTGCAGCACAGCCCTTAGAGCAGCTCCGAGGAGGATTTGCTGGCAACCCAACTTGTGGTGGTTCTGCGAATTAGGAGAGAGCTCTAGATACAGATCTGAAGGCTCCATCAGCTCTAGCCTACTTTTGTGGAGACACCTCACCGCTCCTCCAACTCCCAACTGCACAAGTGCCAGAGAAACAGAAGTCAAAAAGTGATGCGCATGAATGCTTGATCTGGAAATGCTTGCATATTCAAGCAAGGGGGAGGGAAAAGGGAAGAAAGGGACTTAGCTGGATTTTTGTATTTGTCTAAAATGCTGTTAGTGACACAGTCTACGGTTTTGAGCTGTGATTTTGCATAACTGAGGAGGCTGCAGAAAAAGGCTGTATTGTTTCTCAGTTTCTGGAAGTAAGCAGCAGTTACATGACCATACAGCTAGTGTGGGAGCTAACCTCTTGAAGATGCAGTCTTACTTTTTTTTTTTCTGCTTAGCCTATCATAAGGAATAGAAGCTATTGAGAGTGTACTTCTGAAAAGCTACCTGAAAACTTGCAATTTTACTAACACTATTCCTGTTGTCATTTCAGCATTGCTTCTTAGTCTTTTCCCCGTTGAGAGCAACTTAAAAAATATCACCGGCTATTTATACTGACATTTGCTTTTAAGCCTGTTTCAGGGATGCTTTCTGGTATTAGAGTCTCTTTAGTTAAGTGATAGAATACTTTCATCTGGTGGAGCGGCAGTGGTGGTTTTTTTTTGTTTCAGGACTGCACAGCAGTAATAACTGTTATATTTAAACCCTCCTCTTCCCCTAAGGCAGGGTAATTTTCCTTTCTTGGTATTTACATATTTTCATTAAGTGATTGCACAGCTTACCACCAGCTAAAATACATAGTCCCTGTTTCCAGAGCTGTCTCTGAGTACTCCGCATGTCCTCAATACATAGCAGATAGGCAGGGAAGGGGCCAAACCCCCAAATTTTCTCACCCCTCCCTACACCCAATAAAAAGTCGTTCCTGCTTTTACTTTGATCGGTACAATAAACATTGTAAGCCCAATTATCCATTACCTAAAAAATGTACTCTGCCATCATGTTATTAGACCTCTAGTAGATCAAACTGGAGGCACGTGAACAGGGAATGTTTTCCTTTTTCGTATCTGGAGCTGTATCTGCTTTGAAGAATGGCTTTGTAAACTTCTCCCATTAACTAACAAAGAGATAGAAATCTTCCACATCACCATGTGCCTGCTCCAGATGCAGATTAATGTCGTTAATGGCAGCAGTAATCTCCCAGTCTGTCTGGCAGGTGTTGGTCTATGCTCCAGCACTAGTGTAGATGCTCACTTTGATGATGTTAAATGAGCTAAAGCTAAGAGTGTGCTTTTGAAGCAGATCGCCTCCATGTACAGCACTTTGACTTGAAGTTTCCAGATGGACCACCGGAGGCTGCACCACAGGAGAATGCTCAACACCCTCCACAACCCATAGGTGGGAAAGTCCACAAGAGCAGTCAGGAGTTAGCCTAAACCACATGCACAAACCCCACATAGCGGGAACACAGCCCTCAGCATCAGGTATCTTGATTTACAGAGCTGTACTTATTCCTCATGTAGATATAGCCAGCAGTAATTATGAGATCAGTCTAGCATTAAAATGATTAGAAATTGATGTATTGAACTCACGCAGAAGGAAGACCCATAAAGAATGGGAACATCCACAGGGAAGTCTAATCCAACAGGAGCCTAAGACAGTCCGAAAGACCTCACACCAGTGCTTTCCAGTCTTTTAGCACTGTACAGGAATCTCTACAACTGGTTGTGTGGTGTTGATGAACACCACAAACTGAAGGTGTAAACGCAGGATGGTACACCAAGATCTGGACTACTTGAAAAGATACATTAAAATAAATGCTGCTCAGATGAGTGTAACATGAAAAATAGTTCACCTGAGGCTGAAAAATGCATGTAGCGTACTTAGGAGGTAGGAGAAAGTAAGAAGATACTCAGAATGCAAAGCCATTTGTAGGTACAGGGTGACTAGAGTTCCTAATGAGTTCACTTTGGCAGGCTGTAGGAATACAGGTCTTGCTGGAGACACAACAGTGAAGCAGGGATTTGCATCCTGGTAACAGCACAAGAGAACCATGAAAGTAGCGTTAACATTAAAACCAGGCACAGAAATCACAGAATCCTCAGAGTTGGAAGGGACCTCTAGAGATCATCTAGTCCAACTCCCTGCTAAAGCAGGGTTGCCCAGAGCACATCACTCAG
This sequence comes from Numenius arquata, assembly GCF_964106895.1. NCBI lineage: Eukaryota > Metazoa > Chordata > Aves > Charadriiformes > Scolopacidae > Numenius > Numenius arquata. The sequence goes on along the minus strand of NC_133579.1, from coordinate 73,207,904 downwards.
GACTGCATCCAGGCGGGTCTTGAAGATCTCCAGAGAAGGGGACTCCACACCCTCCCTGGGCAGCCTCTTCCAGGGCTCTGGCACCCTCACCGGAAAGAAGTTTCTCCTCATATTTAAATGGAACTTCCCATGTTCCAGCTTGTGCCCGTTGCCCCTCGTCCTCTCACTGGCAACCACTGAGAAGAGTCTGGCTCCATCCTCCTTCAACCCACCCTTTAGGTACTTGTAAACATAGATAAGGTCTCCCCTCAGCCTTCTCTTCTCCAGGCTAAAGAGCCCCAGCTCTCTCAGCCTTTCCTCATCAGGGAGATGCTCCAATCCCTCCATCATCTGTGTTGCCCTACACTGGACTCTCTCCAGTAGTTCCCTGTCTCTCTTGAACTGGGGATCCCACAACTGGACACAGTATTCCAGTTGTGGCCTCACCAGTGCCGAGTAGAGGAGGAGAATGACCTCCCTTGACCTACTGGCCACACTCTTCCCTACACAGCCCAGGATCCCATTGGCCCTCTTGGCAACAAGGGCACATTGCTGGCTCATGGAAAGTTTGCTATCCACCAGGACTCCCAGATCCTTCTCCTCAGTAGTGCTTTCCAGAAGATCCATCCCTAACCTATATTGGTGCCTGGGGTTCTTCCTCCCCAGGTGCAGGACCCTAGATTTGCCCTTGTTGAACCTCATGAGGTTCTTCTCTGCCCAGCTCTCCAGCCTGTCCAAGTCAAGTTGGATGGCTGCGCAGCCCTCTGGAGTGTCAGCCAGCCCTCCCAGTTTGGTATCATCAGCAAACTTGCTGAGGATACACTCTGTCCCCTCATCCAGGTCATTGATGAGCATGTTGAACAGGACTGGGCCGAGTATTGACCCCCGGGGGACACCGCTGGTTACAGGCCTCCAACTTGACTCTGCTCCATTGATTACAACCCTCTGAGTTCTGTCACACAGGCAGCTCTCAATCCACCTCACTGCCCCCTCATCTAGCCCACACTTCCTTAATTTTCTAATGAGGATGTTATGGGAGACAGTGTCAAAAGCCTTGCTGAAGTCAAGGTAGATGACATCTGCTGCTCTCCCCTCATCAGCCATCCAGTTATAACATCATGTAAATTATAACGTCAAATGTAAATTAGAAGATTAGAGAACTGCAAGAACCTACTCTGGAAAGGCTGCTGGGTAAGAGTGATTAGGCTTGATTAGATGCACTTAAAGGCAATTCAGCTGCACTCCATATAGGTGGTTTTTTTAAAGATTGCTGCTGGGCTGCTCTTCAGCAGACCGAGGAAAAAGGTCTAAGCCAGTAGGACATACTAACCAGGTAAAAAGTCAGGATAACGTAGATGGATACACAGTGAGGAGAACAAGCCATGAAATACCTTATTCAGCAGTGCTGTGGTTTTTCTGAAGTCATAAAATGAGGAACGGTATTGTCTTAAAAAGCCCTTCAGGTCTTGTCATCTCAATGCAGACATCACTAAGTAAGGGTCTTTGACTTACTTGCATACTTTCATCTCCTGTATCATTTTCTTCTGACCCCTCCACAAAATTAGACCTCTCCAAAACATATTACAAGCATCTTTTCAGTGGCCTTCCCTGAAAGTAGCCTTGCCAAACAGCAGACAGAGTATTTTTTCCTCTATGCTGCCTGCCCACATTATCTCCAGCCATAGTAAGAGGCAGACTCTAAAGAAACATTTGACACGTTTGATGGGACCAGTTGTCCAGTAAGTGCGTTATTAACGAATATTCAGAGGAAGGAGACACAGCCTATATGTCTAAACAAATGACATGGCGTTGTTTTCAGTGACTTCAAGTATCAGGCATTTAACTGGTGGTCAATAAAAGCTTTAAGCTTGAATTTTTTGGCTTGACCCCTTGCCATCATTTTCTCCCTGGGGTCCAGAGAGCTGCAACATGATGTAGGTCATACACCAACCCATTTTGACTACTGAATTTAGGTAGAAGAATGATGTTTCTTATTCCACTAGGACTGGAAAACAACTGTAAGCACTTAGAGCTACAGCACAAGCTGCTGCAAGAAGTTTATGAAAATCCTCTGTTAAATAGAAAGTAGAGAACTGCATATGGTTATTAGAGCTGCAGATATCTAAGCTAATCCTGGCATCCAGGAACATTTCCTTGGGTTTTACTGGATGTGTACAGTTGTGGATGCAGCTGTACAAGCACTGAGAAAGAAAATTAAAAGCCTGCATGCTTCAGAGCCTGCTGTACAGTTCGAAAAATACAGCATACTAGCAGAGGGAAAGTTGCTACGAGTAACTTTATCATTACATTTGGTCTAGGCAATTGCATAGGCTCAAAGCTGCTTTAGAAGTGCTGGTTTGCTATAGTACAACATACCTACCTGTAGCATAGTTGGAAAGCCTACCTTAAGAGATGGCTTACAATAAATAATACCTCTAAGTACAGTAAATAGTACCTCTAAGATTCCCTGTGCTGTAGAGGAGTACATTAATAGATACTGAGTGGAAGCCATCACACACCACTTGGAAAAAGGCAAGTAATAGCTTACTAAGAGTCCTGTGTACACCAAATAACAGACTTAAATACTTTTTTAAAAAAATAATTAAACAAAATTTGTATCCTAACACATTTTCACTTAGTTTCCTACCTAGAGTAGCTGTAGACTCTTGCTGTAAAAGGACTCCTCTTAGTACTAGATGCTCCCAGGTACCTTCTCTCAAGTTTTGATGCCTATCACCTGCTACTCTTTATAGCCTTTCTCCTTCCAGCCTCCCAGGTGCAAGCCTTTCAGTTGAAAAATGTGCTCTTTAGCTCTGCCTTACCTAAAAGTGGTGAGGAGCATGTTTCTCCAAATCTTTATCCTGCTAGTTATGGGGGACTAACTCTGAAAAAAATAATGTTGTCAGTCTGAATTTCTGTTAATTCCTTTTTCTTCCCAGTCAGGAATTAATGACAAATTCCCCAGACTTTTTGAATTGAACTTCAGGGATGTATATGAGTTATCACCACTGTTAAACACATGGTGTTTGCTTCCCATCTTTATTACAAAATCTACAGTGATCTTCACACTGCTTCCATTTATTTGGAGTTTTGCCACCAACTTAAATAGGTAGCTCAGGTCCAGATTCATTAACAGAATGGAAAGATTTACTCCAAGTGTGGGATGTAGTAGAAAGATGGTTAGAAGCTGAGTAGTTGCTTTTACATGGTGAGCATGCCCTGGCCTGATGAGGTTATTTCCTGAACCTAAACTGTAAACAGGCAACCGTGCAAAGTCGCAAAGCTGTGAATGGGCTGCTGGATGCATCTCTTGGAAATTATGACAAAAGCTAACGATCTTCATCTCACTGAAGTTGGTGAAACATTTTCTGTGGACTTGACTGGAGCCAGGATTTTGCTGTAGGTGCCTGTTCTCTTACTGTGCAGGAGTTACTGCATGCTGCACAGTAAATTCCTCTGAACACTGTTTTAGCTTCTCTCCTCCCCAGTTCTCCCTTTTCCTTTAGGATAAGAGAGTTTTAAAACACCTTCCTAAACCACCACCATCTCCATTCCCCTTTTTACATGATAAACCGAATAGATATCCTTCCAGCATTCTGCTTGAGCAACACCATTGGCATCGCTTTTACTCCGTATTAGTCATAATGCACGCTAGTATGATGTTTTCCATCAGAATTTCAAAGTACTTAACAAATATTAATTAAGTATTGCGTCTCTGTGAGGTGTGTAAGTAATTAGTTTTATAAGCAAACACCATATAAAGGAGAGAGAAGGGTGGATTCTCACATTAGTACATAGCCTCTTACTCATTTACAGTTACTTTCTTCCTGGGTGTCTAGCCCTGAAGTAAGTTCCTTATGCGGCTTTTGTAATGGCCACAGTAACAGGAACATTTGTGAAGCTGAACTGCAAGACACCTCGCATATTTCCCTTACGTGAAAGCGTGTCCTCTCAAATTTGTCGTAAAATGGAGTTACGGTAAATCAGGTCAGTAGAGAAGACAGGTGAAGAAGTTGAGATTTGAGCTCCAGCCCTGCCTTCAGTTCATAAGATCAGGCGTTCACAGAATCACAGAATGATATGGGGTTGGAAGGGACCTCTAGAGATCATCTAGTCCAACCCCCCTGCCAAAGTAGGTCCACCCAGAGCAGGTCACACAGGAACGTGTCCAGGTGGGTTCTGAATGTCTCCAGAGACGGAGACTCCACCACCCCTGGGCAGCCTGTTCCAGGACTCTGCCACCCTCAAAGTAAAGAAGTTCCTCCTCATGTTTAGATGGAACTTCTTATGTTCCAGTTTGTGCCCATTGCCTCTTGTCCTATCCCTGGGCACCACTGAAAAAAGACTGGCCCCATCCTCTTGACACCCACCCTTTAAGTATTTATAGGCGTTGATCAGATCCCCCCATCAGTCTTCTCTTCTCCAGTCTAAAAAGACCCAAGTCCCTCAGCCTTTCCTTGGAAGAGAGATGTTCTAGGCCCTTAATCATCTTTGTAGCCCTCTGCTGTACCCTCTCCAGCAGTTCCGTGTCCTTCCTGAACTGGGGAGCCCAGTTGGGCATGGGTTGTTCCTCCCCAGGTGCAGCACCTTACACTTGCCCTTGTTGAATTTCATCAGGTTCTTCTCTGCCCAACTCTCCAACCTGTCCAGGTCAAGCTGTATGGCGGCACAGCCTTTTGGTGTGTCAGTCACCCACCCAAGCTTCTGTTCTCTGTTTGTTTTTCTACAGGTAACGAAGGACTTTCTGGATGTTGCAGGCTTCCTTTTCCCAGACACATTTACTCTCTGCCTGGAAATCACATTTAGGCAGATTTTGAGGACTTCATAAATTTGTCTGGGCTTTCCGGATGTCTGGTAGCTGTAGGGAGCAGACACTTCTGAACCAGTCGCTGCACGTCTGGAAACTCTGGACATTAGCACTGCGAGCATACTCTGCAGTTACAGAACATGAAGCAGCTCCGTGTGTGTGCCGTGCTGCCCAGCCATGCGCAGTAAGAGAAAAACTCTTCAGAAACAGCAGATTTGGTGTAGACATATTGTGCAGCTACTAAGGCTCTGCGCAGTCAGCCCTGTGCTTTCATGGGGGAACTACACAGTTATTTGCATAGAGATCAAACATCCCCTGGCTCCTCCATGTGCTGCAGCTGCTGCGTATACACGTTCTTTTTTCTACCCATGAAATGCTCTGCAGACGTAGGGGGTGCCTACCCCTCTAGTTTGCATCCTTTATATCCACACTCCTCCAAAGCAAAAATGACCAACGATCAATGAAAATGAAAATTTTCATTCATGAAAAATGATGAATACTTGTTCCTCTTCTCCCTTTGATTCCCCCTCCCCTTCTAATGACGGGTCCTTGCACTAAAACAGTGCTTCCATGAGACACCTGGAGACAATTTCACAGTTTGCTACTGCCAGAAGAGAGAGGTGGCAGTTCCCAGTCTTGGCCATCCTGCTGTTTAACCTTGCTCTGGTTCTGGCATGTGTTGGATCCCTCCATTAGCCAGTGTGACTTATCAGCCTGGAAGAAAAATAGCAGAAAGGTGGACGGCTTTCTCTGGGATAGTGAGGTAAATCAGCTGAGTAAATGACAGCTAGAAGGTAAAGGATCAGAGGAGTACCTGAGCTGCTGCAAGTGCAGCCGTGAGGCTGGGGAAGAGATTGAGAGACTTGACCTCACACTTTTGCAGCAGTGACTTGTTAGATCAGCTTAGCTGCCTGTGAAGCAGTAGTTTGATTTCTGTCTTTTACAGAATAGAGGAAGAGAGGCCCTACTTTGCCTCTTTTTCTCCCCCCCGTTGTCATTTATAACTATGTCATTCAAGCTGGGGAAATTCCAGTACATTCACAGTTTTTGTCACACCACCACGAAATAATTATATATTTGGAACGGTTATGAAGGATTTTCTACATCATGGTCTTACTGGCAATTGCATATAAACTTTCTTTAATATACATCTGTGGCCTCAAACCAGTTGGGTTATTTGTTTTTCCCCAGCTATTCATATATTGGAGGCTGAAAAGCATTGCTATCATCATGTTCAGAAACCTCTATGCTTTTTAAACATGCTTATACTGATTCCAAGGTAACCTCAAAAAAAGCTTTGAATCTCTTGTCTTGCTCCCTTGAACTAGTTTTGAAATTGTACCTAAAGCTAAATACATCTCCCGTATTGTGTGGCAACTGCTTTGAAATTAAACAGAAATTTGAGAACCTTCTGCTGGCTGCCTCTGAGAGCGTCAAGCACATGAGATCTTCTTCCCAACCCTCTGGAAAATTAATAAATAATTCTAAAAAAATCATCAGGTTTTTAGCCTTACTGCATAACATCCAGCTGGATTTGAGCTGGAAGAGCAGAAAATCAAAATGCAGTGAAATTCTGATTATTCCTTCGGTATTGTTTGAGAAATGACGGAAGACTTCAGCGCATTAATAAAGCAATTTAGGCCTCCGTCTGCCACAGTGGTGGAGCACGAGAAGATCAAAAGAACATTCTCATCTGCTTGACACACATGCCCAGTGTTCCTTCATTAATGGCATACTTTTAGCGTAGGTTATAACTGTACACATCTTACAACAAAGCAGTGCCATGAAGTCCCCTGTCCGTAGGGAACAAGAGAGAAAAGAAAAAAAGGTCTGGGTGATTAAAGCATTCTCAGCGGCTGAGAACATCACTAGCTCTGACACGGTTTGCTGTGAACTTTGAAAGGGTGGGAAGAATAAGCGCGCGCCGCCGTCTTCGTTTGAATTTATTGTTCAGAATGAATCCCCCCCACTGATGAAATAATTCCTGATAAAACGCCGAGCTTTCCGAAGTCGTGTACTCAAAGCATACACGGTGGGTGGGTGTTGAAGTCATCAGTGTTCTGTAAAATACGCACAGATTAGAAGTTAGGGGCTGCCCATCTGTTTTGGTGACAGAAAGTGAAGGTCTAAGTATATGTATTTTAGACCAAATATGACCCGTTTCAGGTTCTGAAGAAGAAAGATGGTCCATCCTTTCCTGACAGAGCAAAGAGACAAACCACATTGTGTTTGTCCTGATATTCCATCGGGATCTCTCTAAAGACCTAAAGTTCAACTGGAAAGCAGAAAGCATTTGTTTACTGTTTTTGCATTTTTAGAAAGTAAATTTCCTCACCTCCAGTTTAGGAAAATCCCAGTTGTAATGGGGCTAACTCGGCGGATTCCAGATCAAGTTTGTTCCTGGCGTGGTGGCATTGACTTAGTGGCGGTGCACCAGAAATGAATCTGGCCCTTTCTCTCTGTGAAAGCGAAAGTGTTAGCCAGTCGTTTCAGACGCGCACGGAGTAATATGCCTTTGGATTGTACACAGCTAATCCTCTTTATACTTTGCTGACTATAACCTGCTTAGTCTTACATGAAATGTATTCGCCGTCTTTTCACGAGCCTGATCCAAAGCCTGTCGAAGTCAGTGGAAAGACACCAGATTTTTTTTTTTATTTTTATTTTTATTTTTGCAGTAGTTTTGGAGCCGACTCTATGTGAACAGCTGGTCTAGCACCGAGTCTTCTAGTTGAAAGACAAGGAAAATAAGCAGCACCAAACCGCATTGGACTCGGTGCTGTATTAAAGATATAAATGAAAGTAACGTGAAACTTGTAAAACCAGACTGGACAAAACACTCTGAAACATGCTGCAGGGAGCAGTCTAGTGCTAGCAGGAGAATAAGTAAGTTAGCTATTTAATGATTTCTTTTCCATAGCTTTTACTTTTCCACATATTCTGTAATGTAACAGTACTTTTTTTTTTTTTTTTTCCTTAGGCAAATAGCTGCCAGACAGCAGCACTGGAATGAGAACATATGTAGTGTTTGCTTTTATCTTACATTACAAAAGAAGCATGAATACCTTGTGTTATTCCGAGTATAAAATTACAGGTGTCAAATCATTTGGCGCTTTAAGTGCTGTGCCAGAAAAGTAATCCAGTAAAAATAGCAATGTCCTGTCAAAGCTAAGCAGTTAGTATTGTTATTACAGTTCCTTACTTGCGTGGCTCCAGCAGTGTAAAATGGCACAAAACAAGTGTAAGAGACCTGCAAGAATCTCCCAGAGCATAGAAAGACAGGAGGATCGAAACCAGATAAACCTAAGGGCCCAAAGTGAGAGTCTGCCTGGTTTGCTTTACAGTTAATTTGGGCTTTAAAAATGCTGTTAAAACAAAACCTGTTTAAATTCTTAGGGGGTGATTTTTATCCAAGACATCCTAAAAAGAATTAAAGCAAAGGGTGATTGGTGCTTGGTTCCAAATAAATATGTGGTTGACCCTCTGTCCTTAGGAACATACTATTTAAAAAGTCGAAAAATATTTAGCTGGAAAGGTGAAACAATTTTTTTCATCTCTGTGTTACGGATGAAACTGCAAAGCGGATTAAGATGGTTTGACTGGGCTAGATGGCCAGTGGCTGCATTGCCCGTGGCAGAGGCTGCTGTCAGGTGCCTTACAAGCAACCCATCCTTACCGAGCTGAATAATCCTTGAGGAAAAAGCTTGCTGTGGACCTGAACGAAGGCAGGAGGTAGAAGAACAGGACATAGCAGAGCACAGCACGCGGGTTTGGTGGGTGAATTTCTCCTCAATAGGGCACGAAGAGCCACACACACTTTGTGTGGCTCCTGGAAATTTAAGTTAATACTTTTATTATCCTTTCCACAAAAGCAGGGTCTGAAGAAAAATCTATTTAGTAGATTATTTGCCTAAAGGGGGCAGAAGACTCACTGCATTTAATACTTTTTCCACGCCTCCAGAGCTGCAGTGAAACCTGGACAGAGAGGGCCTGGTTTGCTAAACCGGGGACACGCTGCTTCTGTCAGTATAGATGTTAAGAAGCTTATTAAAGGACATAGCAGCTGACAAGTGAATCTTTAATCCCTGTCAAATCCCTTAGGTTTATGATCGGTGTAAAGCAGTGCATCTAAAATACAAGCTTTTACTCGTCAGTTCATGTGTGTTTCCAGATGATGAGATGTGTTTACTTGCCTGGTGATAATCAGAACGCATTTTACTTGTAACTTTCAGGATGAATTTTGGCTACCTTAAAAAGCACTCCCAAAAAACCCAGCTCTCTTCCCCTGCTTCTTGAAAACCTTGGAAGTCATATTCGTTGTCCGTACTGGTATTTTAAGTAAGTGGCACACGCTAGTGTGGCAGGCTATGTAGTATGGCACCAGATCCTGGCGCTGAGAGGCTGCAGTTGTGTTAGAAGGTCAGAAACGGGCATGTAGTGTACCAAAGCTTGCCTGTCCTGCCAGAGGTACGAATAAGGGGTTAACACGTGTCGATTTACGGAACAACTTTTAATTTGGTTGCTCGCTCTTTCTTTGCAAACCGCAGGCTCAACGCTGAATGTAAATACCTCATGCTGCAGCGAGTAAGACGCTTTCAGGTTCCCTTTTCATAAAGTTTCATTCCTATTAATCCGTGAAAAGACTCCAGAACCAGCTATGAAGGATACACATCCTGGGCTGCATCAAAAGAAGTGTTGCCAGCAGATCCAGAGAGGTGATTCTGCCATTTTACTCTGCTCTGGTGAGACCTCACCTGGAGCACTGTGTGCAGGTCTGGAGCCCTCAATATAGAAAGGACATGGACCTGATGGAGCGGGTCCAGAGGAGGGCCACCAAAACGATCAGGGGGCTGGAGCACCTCTCCTATGAGGACAGACTGAGGGAGCTGGGGTTGTTCAGCCTGGAGAAAAGGAGGCTCCGGGGAGACCTCATAGCGGCCTTCCAGTACCTGAGGGGGCTACAGGAAGGCTGGGGAGGGTCTGTTTACAAAGGCCGGCAGTGACAGGACGAGGGGCAATGGCTTTAAGTTGGAGAAGGGGAGATTTAGATTGGATATTAGGAAAAAGTTCTTTACCATGAGGGTGGTGGAACACTGGAACAGGTTGCCCAGGGAGGTGGTTGAGGCCCCTTCCCTTGAGATATTCAAGGTGAAGCTCGACGAGGCCCTGGGCAACCTGGTCTAGTTGGGGGTGTCCCTGCTGACTGCGGGGAGGTCGGACTAGATGACCTTTGGAGGTCCCTTCCGGCCTGGACCAATCTATGAATCTATGAATAAATTGGGGTGGGTTTTTGATTTCTGAAAAAAAAAAAAAACCAAAACCAAAACACTGCAGTAGGTCTGTCAGTCAGTAGATCAAAGGATGCATCTAGTGTCCCTCGGTATGCTGTAACGTGAGCTATTTGTTCAGTAGTTAGCTCTAGTTAACCAACATGACTATTCATTCTAAAATAAGCGCTCTGGCAGTGTTTGCTCGCAGGCAAATACTTGTTCTGCTACAGTTCTTTCTCGGCTCAGCTGCTTCTGATCCCCTTTGCCAGGGCCGAAGTTGTTAGCCTTTGTAGTCATGAGCGTTAATTACCACTCGTTTTGTTCACTTCTCTGCACGGCCAAAAGCTTTTATGTCCTTTACATGGTTCGGGAGTGGAAAGACTAGCCTGCGTTAAGGGACTGTTTCTTATGCAATATATGATTAATAGTTGCCAAGAAGTGGTCTGCCACATGCGTACTGGCAGGTCGGTGGCTGTGCAGCTGCACTGCTAATTACATGGCTGGGGCTGGCTGAGCGCGGTGCATCTGACGGTGGAGATAGGCTCCAGGGCCCAGCAGGAGATTTGAGGTTAGGTAAACTGGGCCACCTGGGAAGCGGTGGCTAGATGCGGCATCTGGGGACAGATGGGATGGACCTGCTGGGAATGGAGGCGGGACACGTGGAGGCTACAGCTACTAAGCCATGATACAGGGCAGTTGAGTAAGGAGCAGAGGAAGAAGTTAATAGCAGGCTAAAGCAATATGTGTAGCAACCAGCTGTGCTCAGCGGGGCCCTTTGGTATTGGGCTGGACTCCCTTAGCTTTGGGAGTGGTTGTGGTAGTAGGAGAGGAGCATATATTATTGTTTAGCTTTCATATCAGTCCAAGAAAACTAGGTTTATCTCCCAGCCCAAAAGCATTGTCCCCACCAAAGCGGATATTGAAACACAGTGCTTTTTAGAGGTTGTGGCCCGCAGTAGCAGGAAGCTCAGCACAGACCACATACTTTTAGCATCTCTGATCTCTGGGGTTTTTTACTTGAATTATGTTTTTCCTTTTCAGCTAAATAAACGCAGCGAAAAGCCTTTCACTGTGTGCTAAGATATTCTCAAGTGCGCTTGTTTCCCAGGGTGACTTTACTGGGGGCAGCGATGCAGTCTCAGAACAGAGCTCTTACGTGTCCCAGTTACAGATTTACTTCCCATGCTGCTGACAGCTTGATTTGTGAAAGAAAAAAAAGGACAAAATAGCAAAACAAAACTCAACCCACAGCCCCTGCAAGAGAGAAAAACACAGACTTGCTGTGCTACAGAGGAAGTGTCAAACACAAACATTTCAAAGGAGGAAAGCTTCTAGTCTTCACGTACATGATAGAAATCCTTTTACAAGAATAAGTCACACAACTAACTATTTTTAAAGTTTCCTGTTTAATACCTGTGGGATAAGTCTGTGCAGCTAGCTGGAGGCCAATTTTAACCTTGGACCATTGAAATCTATTGACCTGTGGTTTGGTACAGAGCTGGCCATTGTTTTTTTTCCTGCTTTGAAAGAAGGGATATCTGGGAAACCTCTAGCACCCACCCCCCGTTCCCCCTCCCAAAATAAAATAAAAAATCACATGACTGTCTCTGTGCTAGACCTGTTTTACTTAGCTGCCGAGTTTTGCAAAGTAGCCAGATATTGAAAATGTTGCCTAATTAAGCAGATGTCAGAAACTCACCGTAATGCTTTTAGACTGAATCTGGTAGATACTAAGAGGACCTTAAGTGCATGTGTAATTCCAGATCTGTTTCACTCTGGTTTGAGACTAAGCAGCAGTTGTGGAAAGAGAAGGCTGAACTGGGGTGTTCTGCTGTTGAACAAACAACTTTATTTCTAAAGCCAAGTCTCATGGCAATGCGCTGCAGGGCTCATGATTCATAAGGCCGGTCGAGTGCTGAAGGGAGCTGTGTCTTGATTTGCGGCTTATAAAACAGGAGTTTGTTAATAAATTACAGCCCAGCACATTCTTAAAAGTGGAGTTCAGGGCTTTGTCTTGAAAAGTAGCCTTCTATGATGACTACATACTGGGCTTTTATAATAGGTGAGACAACTTCTTCCTGGTCACTTAGTTGTGTCACCATTACATGGAGAAAAAGAATTGGGATGACCCAGTCTAAAAGGGGTAAAGCGAACAGCAGAGCACTGCCATTGATGGAACAAACTTGCTTTAAGCGCATTCCCTAGTTAGTCTGAGTCATCGGTCCTCAAATATGTTTATTCTCTTCTTCCTCCTCCGTCTTTCCCTGCGTTGACTGGAAGCTGGGGTGCATTAGGAGGACGCTCCTGAGAGCAGGCAGGGATGGAGACTGTGGGGAGGGATGGAGCCAAGGTACTGAGAAAGACGAGCAGAACCCAGGCTGCAAGAGCTGCTTGAGTCAAGCGTTACATCTCAAGGCGGGCTCTGGAAGGACATACCCAACCATGGGTAAGCCATGCATTAGTTCTGCAGCTCACTTGCTGCCAGTTCCCTCTTCTGCCTTCCATCCCTGGAATTGCCCCGTTACTCACTCCTGATGCAGGCTTTGGTCCTGGGGAGTCCCAGGCTGGGTGTTCTTCTCCCTGTCATCTCCCCCATCCTCAGCGATGGGAATTTCAGTTTTAAATCCAGAATCTTGAGAAGAAAAAGTTATTCCCCGGTTATGAAATGGAATGAGTCAAACATACCTTTAAATTGCTGCATGTGTTTCTGGCAAGAGGATCTGAAACCTGCAGATCAGAGCCAAGTGCGGCAAATAGTGCCCATCCGCAGAAACAAAACTGAATGCAGCCACCCAAATAGTTATATTCTAAAACTAAGTAGTACAAGTGAGCAGATGTATTTTGGTAAGGCTGAAGAGAGACACAGAGGAAAGGATTTTCCAGAAATACTAAACTAGGAGGTGTTGCTTAATTGTTCACAGTACACAATTTTTCCTAAAGTGAGCCAAATACACAGTTTTGGGGATGTACTTCTAGTATGTGTTGAGCTTCGGAATAATTTTGCCAATTATATTGGCTTTGCCAATATAATTCTTATATCAGAACACGTCAGAAATGTTTTTTTCCCTTAGCATGTCTGCATATGTGTTTGTATATGTATCCATGTGTGCGTATCCCAATTATTAACAGTTACCATTAACTGTAGGCATCAGGGATGAAATGGACTGTAAAATTTTCATGCCATCTGCCCAAACAGCAGACTGGCTTCAAAAAGAATACTCAGATGTTTATGAAAGCTGTACTGAATGATGAGGATGATGAAGAAGTCTCTGTGTGAGAAAAAAACTCCTTATTTTTCAACTGGCAAACTTTTCGAAAATCAGAAATTTCTGCTTTCCAACATGCTGTCTTTCAGGTCCAGGATTCCGGCTTTCTGCTTCATTAGAACCGTGTTAGAACAGCAGGTAGATTGAGCAAAACAAAGTTAATGGTACGACAAAATGTTTTGATGTGTTATCTTAATTCAGGAGAGGATTTCTTACCCCTCCGTGGAAGAGAGCTGCTTGTCTGCATGGGCTGAGGCTGCAGCGAGCCCAGTTGCGGTGGCAGCCGCTGTATGGCTGGTTTTGCTTTTCCACCAGAAGCACGGGGCAACAGCAGCACCCGTGGCAGTGCATTAGGGTGGCAAATTTGTAGATGAAGGAATACAAATTTGATTACAGCGTTGGTTATGCTGTTGTCAAGTTCAGCCAATTGCATTTATGTTGAGCAACTCTCGGAGCCTGCTGGAGCCAGTGGGACTTTTGCCATCAGTTTCCCGGGTGGTGGTGGTGTAAGATTTTGCTCATTGTTTAAATTAGCCGTATCTTCACAGGAGTGTATGGGAGCAAATGCCAAGGTTTGGAATCGAAGGAGCCAGCAAGCAGCTTTATGCATTTACTTTGTTACGCAGGTAAAAGCTGAGACAGCAAAACCCATCTGCTAGACCTTCAACACGTCTGTAAAACCCGTGGTAGAGTCGGAGCATTCTTTTCTATTTTATTTATGGCCCTGGCTGCCTGAATAAGTGCATCTGGAGCTCAGATGCCTTATGCCCTTATTGTAAATTACTTAACTTGAAAAACTGCACACACTGTCAGATCTTTGCCGTGGAAATGCCAGGGTCTGTAGTTGAGGTGCTTTTGTGTGTGCGTATGTTTTTTTACGTGAAAAGGCTGTTGAACTTTATGCATAAACACTGGTCTCTGTCTCTTTTTTTTTTTTTTCTCTCTCTCCCTCTTTTGTTACAGACTGTGGACTAGCATTGAATATTCAGGGAAAGCTCCCCAGAGAGATTAGGGACATGGACAGATTTTAAACAGGGCCTTGCCTTAATGCACAGACACGAAAGGACAAACGTTCTAGTGGGAATACTAATGCAAATGCCCTGCTTTTGGGTCAAAATGCATTAAACAGCTGCTTGCATGCTAAAGATGCTTTTAAAATCAATACAGACCGGAAATTATAAAATATATAAATAGAGATCTTGCTATTTCCTTTGCTGAAGAGAGTAAAATTACTTCTCTGATCACCCTCGTTATAAAGCACACACCACTGTCAAGTGCCAGTGCTAGAGCGACGCGCATCTATGAATCCCTTTCCACGGGGCTCAGAATCCCAGATCCTGCTTGAACTTCCTTCGGACAGGAAATGTCCGTGTCCTTCCTGGAGCGCGATGGGAACTGAGATTTAACAGTGGTAGGCATTACATACTTTGATATGAATAAACTGCCTTTATCATCAGTTACTCTGATACACCATTGTGGAAGATAGCCTATTGCTATTTTAAATAAATCTACATTAAAAGAAATCCGATGAAGCCATTGCACAAAGAAGCAGTAACGGGACATATATTTGGGCCAGCTATGCAGCAACTAAACTCAAGTGGAGTCCAACAGTAAAAAGTGACAACCTGGATGGGTCAGTGTCTGAAACTGCGTGGCATAATGGCAACACGGCAATATCAAAGCTGCGGTGTGGCTTTAATCACCACACAGTTGGGATTTAGCATTATGCTATGTACGTATTACAGCAAGGCTTGACAGATTTAAAATAAATGTAATGGAAAAATATTTCAAGTACCTTATGTTTCCGAAATAAATACATTCCCCACCCGTTGCTGTATGTTTGCCTTACGGGTTCTTCAGCCTGACTCCACGTCACTGCTGAGCCACCATCTCTGAAGTGGAAACAAGTGTCATTTACAGCATAGAAGGACAGCAGTGTCCCTATAATATTCAGATCATTTAAGTTCCCATTGTGGGCCACATTTCATTACCTGAACACTTCATATGACCCATTGCCTCTATTGCCACCGTCTTACGTTACGGTAATCCCTAAAAAAACTGCCACTAAATTGGGGCCCTTTGGTTTAGATGCTGCCTGATTACAGCTGCTGCAAGCATTTCGCAGCTTCAAACTCCACATTTCTTAAGCTCCATCTTAGTTTGTGGCAGAAGAACAAGTCTTCAGCGAGGAGCCCTGCAGCCTGCAACTTCTCATAGCAACCTTCCAATATCTGAATGGAGCTACAGGAGAGCCGGAGAGGGACTCTTTGTCAGGAAGTATAGTGACAGGACAAGGGGTAACGGTTTTAAACTGAAAGAGAGGAGATTTAGATGAGATATCAGGAAGAAATTCTTTGCTGTGAGGGTGGTGAGGCACTGGAACAGGTTGCCCAGAGAAGCTGTGGATGCCCCATCCCTGGAGGGGTTCAAGGCCAGGCTGGATGGGGCTTTGAGCAACCTGGTCTGGTGGGAGGTGTCCCTGCCCAGGGCAGGGGGGTTGGAACTCAATGATCTTTAAGGTCCCTTCCAACTCTAACCATTCTATGGTTCTATGATTCTCATTGCTGCCTGCCTTCTGCATCCTCCCCGTAGCTCTTCATTTTGGCTCCTTTTGGCTTTCTACCAATGCAGACATTTCTCTCCAACCTCACGGCTTTTCCTGATCTGCTGCTGCTAATTGTGCTCTTTAAACCACTCCTTGGAGACATCTCTGCAATAAAAGTTGTTCCCGAGTTTATCCCGCGAGCCGGTTTTGAGGCGGTGTTGGCTGTATGCATCCTGTTTGCCACTTGGAAGACAGTGGTCAGGTCCCATTCTGCAGCTAGAAGAAATAGGTAGAACTGCAGCTTCTTGTCTGCGGGAGATATAATTTTGGATTCTTTAAGAATGAGGTGGCCTCTCTAACCTTAGCCTTGCTCTCAGTAATGCCTGTGGTGTAACCATGCTCAACAGTTTGTGGTTTGGATGTTAAAGAGGACGGTTCCCTTCGCGAACCCGACTGCTCTTGACATAAATGGCAAGATTTCATGATGTCTGCATTCACACATGGCCATTAAAGCTAATTGGACAGCAAGACCAGCCAGACCCCTCTCTGCAGGCTGGGCCTTGCTGAAATTAATACTCTATGAGCCCCTGAGATGGTGTCACTAGTGTTTACCTTGAGTGCTGTGTCCGGTTTTGGGCCCCTTCCCACAAAAAAGACATTGAGGGGCTGGGGCGGGTCCAGAGAAGGGCAACGGAGCTGGTGAGGGGTCTGGAGAAGAAGTCTTGTGAGGAGAGGCTGAGGGAGCTGGGGGTGTTCAGCCTGGAGAAAAGGAGGCTGAGGGGAGACCTTCTCGCTCTCTCCAACTCCCTGAAAGGAGGGTGTAACCGGGGGGGGTCGGTCTCTTCTCCCAAGTCCCAGGCGATGGGACAAGAGGAAACGGCCTCAAGTTGCGCCAGGGGAGGTTCAGATTGGAGATTAGGAAAAATGTTGACACGGGAAGGGTTCTTAAACCTTGGAATGGGCTGCCCAGGGAAGGGGTTGAGGCCCCATCCCTGGAGGGATTGAAAAGCCGGGTTGACATAGTGCTTAGAGACATGGTTTAGTGATGGTTTTTATCAAAGTTAGGTTGATGGTTGGACTAGATGATCTTAAAGGTCCCTTCCAACCTAGACAATTCTATCATTCTATGGTTCTAACCAGGGTGCCCTCGCATCCCTCTGCTCCTCCTGGCTAAAACGCACAGGTGTTGTCTCTTACAACAAGTGCCGCTGTCTTGGCTCTACTTCTCCCATGCTTGGAGAAGAGGAAATGCTAAAGGGAAGGGAGCATTTTTCCCAGCTTGCTGTACGTGTACTTTTCCACAAGGCAGGATGAACTACGCAGCTGTCTTGGGTCCCGCTGCTGCCACCCTGCTGGGGCTTCTCCCCCGCGTTATGTGCTACGTGGTGCTGGATTAAAAAAGTAGGAAGGGAGGGGGGGGAACACAAAAAAAAAGCAGGACTGGGGAGTGAAATGAAGAGGCTTTCCTTAGTGTGCTTCCATCCCGAGGGAAAGGTGAATAACGCTTGTGCATGTGTCCAGAAGGTGGCACCGGCAGCCCGAGATGGTGCTTTATCTTCTCCATTTTGGGGGAATCTCTGTGGCTGTGAGAGGTAGACCTGGAGCAGGGTTTTGGCACTGTAATCCGAGGCTTTCATCCAAAGTGTGGGGTGAGGAGACACCTTGGTGCTGGAGAGCCCTCCGCTCGGCACCCCTGGGCAGTGAAACCGTTTCGTGGCAAAGGAGAGTGGATAAAATTTTCAATCAGGCTTGAGGAGCCAGACGAGTCGGGCTTTTCTGCAAGAGTGAATCTGGCTTTTATGTTTCTTTTCTTGAGATGGAAGATAGCTTTCTTAATTTAGGCAATGGTTTTCCAACCTCAGAAACCACAGGGATCCATGCTGGGTTTTGTGGATATCCTGCTCTCCGTGCTGGCCAGTCTATCCCCATTTTCCCTTACTAGCATTATTGCTCTTGTTTACCCAAAAAAAAAAAAAAAAAAAAAAAAAAATTAAAAAATAAATCCTTTTTCCCTCTTTTCTTCACCCCATCTCACCTCAGCGGGAGCCAGAAGCAGGCTCCTGTGCTTGCCACGCGGAGCCAGCTGCTCCGGTGGGAAGGAGAAGGCAGGCACCAGGCCAGCTGCGGCATCGCTGCCAGTCCTCATCCTCCGGCCACTGCTCTCTGCTCCCTCCGTGGCAGCCCTTCAGGCTCAGTGGTGGACATCAGCAGGCAGGACAAGCTGCTTGGGGGAAAGCGGCAGGCTGGCTGTTGATCGCTTCTGCAAAAGACCCCTACAAAACGGAATCCAAAATAACCCCCAGACTCCCAAAGCCTCTCTTCCGTGCCGGTTCTTAGGCACTATTAGTTTGCGTCTAGTGGCGTGAAATTGCAAAGCAGGCTGGAACAAGCTCCTGATATCTGGGCACAGTCTCTTTACTGTGTGCCTTTAGTTTAACAGTGTCCTGAAAGGACCCTTGCTCTTTATAGCTATCCGACGACCGGCCAAAATTAACTAGTTTAAAATACAGATAATTAAGTCCATTTAAGTTTTGCCACTAAGGAGGGAACTTGTAGGTTGAAAATAAGGAGTAGAGGAGAAATTTTTCCGAGCTGTGCAGTTGACTTTGTGCTGGAACAGCCTCCTTTTTCCCCGGTGCTTGTCTGCTGTTGATGACTCTTGGCCTTATGCATATGCAGGAAGGCAGAACATGCAGCTGGACAAGAGGGCTGCATATGGAGAGAAGATTTTTGACCTTGCAGCAACTTCAGATGTTGGTGTTCCTTCTTATTTCTGCCCATGTCCTTTGTTTCTTATATAGTCTCTTTGCTAGGCAACGTTAGGAGATGGGCCCCTCATTTT
Source organism: Numenius arquata (assembly GCF_964106895.1). Classification (NCBI taxonomy): domain Eukaryota; kingdom Metazoa; phylum Chordata; class Aves; order Charadriiformes; family Scolopacidae; genus Numenius; species Numenius arquata. The sequence continues at coordinate 73,189,195 of NC_133579.1, read as the reverse complement.
TTAGAATTTTTTAAAAATTTTTTTATCTTATTGGTTTACACCACTTCTGATAGAATCTTTATCAACTGCTCCCTACAAGCCAAACTGCAGGGCTGCTGCTTCCCTTCTGTAGCAGCTGTGCAGGAGAACTGCTGATGAGGAACAAACTGGGAGCTACTGAGCAATCATTTGGAGACTGGCTATTAGGGAAAAAAAAAAAAAAATCCGGCTAATTAGAGCTTAGAGGAAGAAGCAACACTTTGTGCAAAAACACCAGAAGGTAGGCCCTTCAAATCCCATACACTCCCTGTAAATAGCTATAATTAACCCCACAGTATTCAATTTATTAATTAAAATTTAATTAATATTTGCCGTCCTTGACAATCATCTTAGAGGCGGGCAGGAAAACCTAGTGGCAGCTGGGTTTCCGTAGAGCAGCAGTGACATTCAAGAGGGCAGAGGCACAGGAGACCCTCTCCATCTCCCGGTCGTACCTGCGGTCAAACAGAACTCAAACTGGTCACTGGATCACTGGCAAAGGAGGGGAGGATGGGAGACACTGCAAGCCCCAGTCTTCTCCTCCACGTATCCAGGCACCAGCCGACAGATGCAGCACCCACCTGGGTGATTTGAAAGCGTGAGAGGGAGGAACAGTGAGAAAAATTGGCATCGTCATTACTGATTTGACCCCACCAACTGAGGGCTGCTGCACAGCACGGTGTTTTACTTGGTTGTGACGTTCTGCTTGCTGCGTTGTCCGAGTAGGGTGAGTTCAGCAGAGATACCTCTCCCAAGCTTCACGGGCCCCATCCAAGTAGAACAGCTATTGCTTAAACATGCTGTGTGCTAGTGCACCACTAGCTTGGTGCACTCCTCTGTTGCTCCAGGGGTGGCTTTCTTGGTCATTCATACTACCCATGGTCAGTGTGTCAGGCACCCGTCAGCGTCCGAGCTCTCTTCTGGAACAAATCCATTGGTATCCCCAAGGAGAAAAGCATCGTCAACCATGTAGTTCACTTTAAGGTTTGTTCCAGACAGGCAGGATAGATGTGGAAGACGCCAAATGCATTTCCTTCAACAAGGACAGTGCTTCAGCTTTCTTCCAGGTTAGGCAATAGCGCAATTCGTGCCCTCACCCATCCTTTTCCTAGAGCATGCAACAGGCTTTTTTTCTTGCGTTGTAATGTTTTTGACGCGGCACTGCTCTGCTGGCCTGCAGCGTACACCTGGTGGTACTCTCCATACTTTAAACTGAAAAAAAACCCAACCAACCACCAAGCTCACGCGCAGAAAATAACAGCTTGGAGCATGTTGAAACCACATCTCCCAGGTCATGGGGAAAAAGCTTTCAGTGGAGAACTGTTGGATACAAGCAAGTGGGGAAAGGAGATGGGACACGAGCACTATCATTACCACCATCTTCTTGTCTTGTCTCCGCTCCTCTGGATGAAACATGATGGGTTAGGCAGGGTTTGGGTACACCTAGTGGATCAGGCCCTTCTGGTAGTGAAGTGGCATGCCATTTCTCAATCCTAGGGAGGCAGGCACCAAGCTGTTGGGTGCTATGAGGTCAGAAGTGCTTCTGAGCACACCCAGAAGCAGAACTGGAGGTTCCTGGTGGCAGCATTAGAAAAGATGAGTGTCTTGACGTGGAGTCTCTTTGGCCTCCGGGCTTTGGTGCGTAACTGCAACTTCAGGACCATCACAGACCCTGTCCTTATAGTCTTTCCTTTGGTCAGACAAGAAACCAGCCTCAGGCCCACCACACCGTGAGTTGCACCTCCCGTTAGTTGTGTGCTCCCAGGCATGGCCAACTCTGGGGGGCAATGAGGGGCTAGAATGAGCAAGTTCTCTACCCTTGTGGGAAAGTAAGTGCCTCTGATGCCCTGCAGAGGAGCTCACGCAGAGGTGTCCCCAGTCTGCCAGCAGCAAGGCCAGCAGGGTGGAGATGAAGATGCCGTTTGCTATTGCGATTGGTTCTGTTGGCTTCAGGCTGGGACACCTGATACGGCAACGTTGAGTCACAGCGGCATTTAATCTTGTGTTGCTACACGTGATGAAACAGGTCTGATCTGTAGTTATGCTGTTGGTAATTCCAGGTAGATTTCAGTAGAAATGAGGGAGATGGAGGCAGATGCTGAGAATCACGGCAGCCTTTGTCCTGAAATGAAGCTCCAAGTGACCAGAGTAACTGTCCACAACCAGTGCAACTATTGCCTGATTTTGTGTACATCATTTAGCCTTTTCTTACTTTCTTTCATCTAGGAAATGATTTTAACTGAATTTTTAGAAATGTAATTCCTCTCCAGAATTCACCAACTTCTCTGACTTTTACAAAAAGAAGAGCGGGGCAAAAAAAACAAACCCCTGGCAACTCCCTGCTAAGTTTTGAATTCAACATTCAGAACAACAAATACATCCAAACGATTTTTGCTTTACTGCTAGTCATTGGTACTAACCTGCAATTAAAAAGCTCAGCATTTGTTCTCATCTCTTTCTGAAATTACATTTTCCACTTCCTAGGCCCTGGCCTCAGGCGGTGGATTTTTGAAGCAATCATGCCTTGATAATTAATGTTTAAAGATGAATGTTGCAACTTTTAACACAGTATGTCACTGAGTAAACATCCAGCAATGCCTGGTACCAAAAAAGAACTCAAAAAACTACAAGGCTTTTACTGGAAGCTGCAGGTTTTGTGGACGTTATCCTTGAAGTATGTTTGATTATGGATGGGGGAGACTGCCATGCTTAAAAAAAAAAAAAAAAAAAAAGCAGAAGAAAATAAATACCACATCTAATCTGTCAGTTCTTTGTGCCACTGACTCATCACCCCAGAAAGCTTGCTGGGGAGCATTAGCTCATACAGAGAGGGAGGAGACAAATCTTTGACAAACGATCTGTAGTTGTAACAAGACCAGTGCCATTTTGGGTTCTTGCAAGAGGACGGGAGGACAAGAGATGGGACAGGAGGAGATGAAGGGGTAAAAATGGGAGACTGGGGGGGGGGGGGGGGGGGGAGTTTTGGTCAGGATTTCCCTTTCTGTTTCATTTCCCTTTGTTTGTCCTGAGCCTGCCTTCTCTCTGTAGAAGCCACACTTCCAGCCTATTACTAACTCGAGTTGGTTTTACCTGTGATAGCAGCCCATCCTACCCAGGTGCTCCTCAGTAGCATTATCTGAATCTCTCACGGAATCAGGGAACTGTCAGAGTTGGAAGGCACCTCTAGAGATCATCTAGTCCAACTCCCTGCTAAAGCAGGGTTGCCCAGAGCACATCACTCAGGACTGCATCCAGGTAGGTCTTGAAGATCTCCAGAGAAGGGGACTCCACACCCTCCCTGGGCAGCCTCTTCCAGGGCTCTGGCACCCTCACCAGAAAGAGGTTCTTCCTCATATTTGAATGGAACTTCCCATGTTCCAGCTTGTGCTCGTTACCCCTCATCCTATCACTGGCAACCACTGAAAAGAGTCCGGCTCCATCCTCCTTCAACCCACCCTTTAGGTACTTGTAAACATAGATAAGGTCTCCCCTCAGCCTTCTCTTCTCCAGGCTAATGAGCCCCAGCTCTCTCAGCCTTTCCTCATCAGGGAGATGCTCCAATCCCTCCATCATCTGTGTTGCCCTACACTGGACTCTCTCCAGTAGTTCCCTGTCTCTCTTGAACTGGGGAGCCCAGAACTGGACACAGTATTCCAGTTGTGGCCTCACCAGTGCAGAGTAGAGGGGGAGAATGACCTCCCTCGACATATTGGCCACATCTTCCCTATGCAGCCCAGGATCCCATTGGCCCTCTTGGCAACAAGGGCACATCGGTGGCTCATGGAAAGTTTGCTGTCCACCAGGTCTCCCAGATCCTTCTCCTCAGTAGTGCTTTCCAGAAGATCCATCCCTAACCTGTATTGGTGCCTGGGGTTCTTCCTTCCCAGGTGCAGGACCCTACATTTGCCCTTGTTTTTGCCCTCTCATTGCAGCATTTTTCTTGCGCTTTAGAAATTAAGTTACTGTATCATCCCTTTCTAACAGAAATCTGTAGCAACTGAAAAGGCAGGTGGGAAAATCAGCATCTTCGGCCTGTCAGGAAGGGGAAAGGGTCATCTAGATTGAGACCGCCTCCTTAATTTAGGCGTCTGACTTGAGCTCTGCAGTCCTGATTCAGACCTTTTGGAAGACACACCTCATGCCTAACATTTCCCAATCAGCTGGCACGGGGCAGCTGCCTCTTCACCTGAGACTCCTGAGACAGGAGAAGTGGGGAAGAACTCACGTGGGCTTGTGAGTGGTTTCTGTCAGAAGGGGCAGGGGAGTCACACTGGAGCGTGGGAGGGGTCTGGCCATGCCAGGGACCCCATCCTGCATCCACTAGTTTGGTATTTCCCCTTCTGATCTGATCTCTTAGTGCTGTCTCTCATACTCTGAAGCCTTTCCTGGTCTGGCAGAGGCCAGTGAAAAAAATCCTAAACAGATCAGGATACTACTCTGCGCTAGTTTTCTTTTTTTTTTTTTTTTCCCTTTTCTTTTCTACCTTCCAGAAAAGAGAAGGAAATTCCCAGTCCAACACACAACTGGCAGGTCGGCAAACCAAGTTGGGAGCAGGTGCTTTGGGCTTTATTACTCTTTGATGTTCTTTCTGCACAAAAGAAACCCAAACCCAAAGAGCTCCTGGCAAAGCTCCATGTGTCTGATTCTGCAATTAAGTGTGAAAACGGAACCTCCCAAATAATCTTGTCTTTCTGGAAGTGAAGTTCAGGCTCTAAAAAAGATTAGTAAGAGAAACATTCAGCGCTAGTCATCCTCATTTGGGTTACAGGCAAGTTTCTGCCTGTGCTCACTTCTAGTATTCATTATGAGTGTGCATTAGTGACTTCCTAAGCAGCAATCCCAGCTGAATAGTAAATGAAGTATTGCCTTCTGCTTTAATAATTTCCTGTTCTTTTAGCATTGTTTATATGCCATCAATAGCATATACCATCAACAGCGTGCTGATACATTAACTGGATCTATTTTATTGCTTGGCTATTTTATTATCCATCGCTTTAGTTATCTGCCCAGGTTGCTGATCCTAAAAGCTAATTTTTTAGATTATTTTGCTGTTGAAGCACAGTAGGTTTGAATTCTTTTTTTGTTTGGGTTTTTTTTTTTTTGGCTCCTTTAAAAGTTTTCCAGTAAAGATGAGGAGCTATTTGTACTGAATTTAAGCCTGCTCAAAATAGCTTGCTTATTTTTTCTGTTGATTTTTCACAGATCCCTTAAAAAACAGAGGTCCAGAGAGCAGTAGTGCAGGGTACAGGGTGCTTCGGTTACACTTCATGTTAAACATGACAAAGATCATTCAGCATTTTGCTAAACTGAAGCCTTGCCAAGTCCCATGGAATGGAAAATGCTTCGGGAGTAAAAGCAATGTGTTTTTCAAGAAACACTTAATCCTAAACAGATCATTCAAATGAAGTATAAAAAAAAAGACTGTACTACAGCTAATGAAAAGATTTTGTTCGACATCAGTGAGCTCTCAAACAGGCCGAGATAATATACTTGTCCTTGCTAACAGCGTTCATTTAGCTGTGTTGCCTTTCCTAGACTGGGAATTAGATTTCCTTCTCCATTGTTTGTACAGAAAGACTCAAACTGCTCAAGAAGATCATGTGGGAGCCACTGTGTTTAGAAGAAGGAGCTGCGTTGGAATAGAAAATACCTCCCAACTTCATGTTCAGCCGTTTAGCTCTAGTCAAAATAAGCATCCTTACCATGCTTTTGAGCTGATGCCTTCCGATGGACTGTACCACTCAGCCGCACACGCTGCCTTGCTGCAATGAGGGACTGTAAAAGAGCTCACATAAACAAACAGCAAGCAGCTCTCTCGCGTGCCAGCTCACACACGTGTGTACACGTCTTCACACTGGTGAGCATCTATATTAAGCCATCCAAGTTTATATACCTAAGGTTGGAAATATTTACCTTTTTTTCCCCGAGGCTCCATTCCCAGCTTATTCCAAGTCCTGTCCCCAGACTTAACACACCTTATAAAGGAGACTCTTCCAGTACCTGAAGGGGCTACAGGAGAGATGGGGAGGGACTCTTGATCAGGGAGTGGAGCGATAGGACGAGGGGTAATGGTTTTAAATTGAAAGAGGGGAGATTTAAATTAGATATCAGGAAGAAATTCTTTCCTGTGAGGGTGGTGAGACACTGGCACAGGTTGCCCAGAGAAGCTGTGGATGCCCCATCCCTGGAAGTGTTCAAGGCCAGGCTGGATGGGTCTTTGAGCAACCTGGTCTGGTGGGAGGTGTCCCTGCCCATGGCAGGGGGTTGGAACTCGGTGATCTTTAAGGTCCCTTGCAACTCTAACCATTCTATGGTTCTGTGATTCAATACTTCATTCTTCCATTGCCTGCTTTGAAGTCTATGGACCTGAACTGGGCAGGCTCCCAGCACCTTCAGTTGTCTCTGGGCCAGACTTCAATTGGTACATTTTATCTAGAGGACATTTTGAAAGACATATGACTGTTGACTTCCAAGGCCATTTCATAAGGACCAGGACTCATAAAGAAGCAAGCAGAGACACAGAGCAATATGATCAGGGGCAGAGTCACCAAAGTATCAAGGATGAGGTTAAAATTTAGGGATCTGGCTTTCTTCCTGCACCAGAGCATAATTTGCTGTCTTTGTTTTGTTTTGTCTTTGTCTCCTCCTTAGTTCTTCACTGTTGGAATTAAAATAGTCAAGGAAATTTATGCTCCAAATGCCTTTTCTTGTTTTGAAACCAGCAATGAATGCTGCAGGTTTTTTTTCTGAAGGAAAACCTTTCTCTAAAGGTGCCACGCTCTCCAGTTTTCTCTCTCAGGGCATGGGACAAGGAGAAGAAAGCTCCATTAATAAGCCTTTCGCTATGTAACCTTTCCTTAAAATGCCAGCAACTGAGCTTCCACAGAGAGAACAACAAATATTGAAAGAGGAATGTGAAGGGCATTATGAAAGAAGAAAGCAAGAAAAGGGATCTGCTCAGACAAGTTTCTCGGGAAAGGTGACGTAATATGTACTGTAGAAAATCTTAGCGGTTGACATAACTTACTCTCTTTCTAAGTAGCTATGCCTGCCAGCAGGCTGGGAGAAAACAAAACACACAGCTGGGAACACAGCTGAGCAGATTGTTTTGTCCAAAAGAAATATAGTAGGTGTAAAACTCGTTTTCCAAAGATGTCGTTGAAGTTTAATTGAAAAGTGTCCTATTAATTAAGGCTGAGTGACCAACGGATGAAAGTCTCCTTTCTGTTGGGGCTGTTCAGGCTCACACTGTACCATTAACTCCTGCACGCTGGGAGTACTCAAGAGGCTGCTGTTGGGATGCAGTGGTATGTCACAAGCACGCAGTCCCGTTCCTAGAGCTTAGAAAATGTTTAACAAGCTTTTTAGCAGCTGTCTTGAAGATTGCCTGGCTTTGCATTGACTGACTTGCACATATTTCAGCCTGGTTTCCTACGGAAATGACTGTGCTCGGCATGTGTGTTGTGCATGTCTCCGCATCTGGGTATATACAGTTTGGAAACCTCCCTCCCTGTTGTAACAGACCTGACAGAGAGGCACAGGGTCTTTGAGATACTGAAGATACCCGAATTTTGTGGAAGCAGGTGGCTGGGTACTGAAGAGGGTCTGGATCTTCTCTGCAGGGGAGAGGCTGCGGGGAACTGTGCTCTCAGCCTTGGAGACTCCAAGAGGCACAAATCCTCACAGAGCTTACTGGTTTAAAGGTCTTGGCTGCAGCCTGAAATGTTTCATCTTCAAAAACACTAGCACTTTGTTCCTCCTGGTGCACGTACGGAGCAAAATGCTGCTCATGCAGAGACTGGTAAACACAAAATGCCGTTAGAAGAATGAATGCATCCTTTTCAGGTGGGCTAGTTCATAAAAACTGGATAAAGTGGTAAGCAAAAAGTCCCAGCACGTGGACTGTTGTGGATTTATTCATTATTAAGAATAGAGTAAGAGCTGTACAGGAGGAATGTCTATTATGAAAATTATATTTAGTTGTAGGACTGAAATACGTGGTCTGTTACCTCCTTTTTATAAATACTGCTAGCACTGTTCAGACAAGCAGTAGGCATGGCCTCATGCAGAAGAATGTGTGGCTATTTTCGTAAAGTTTTTGTGAATTTAGACTGGACAAAGCTGCAGGAGATCCCAAATGGCTTTAATGGGACTACTCTCATGTCAAAATGTCACGTGCTAACTTCTGGCTTTACTGTAAGTGAGCTACAAGGAAAACGCAAGCAGTAGGACTGACAGTACTAGATGTTGTCTTGGCGTGGGAGGTCCAGGGACCTGTGGAATCCTTAGGAATGTCTGAATACTCTTCCTCTGCCTCTGCTACATACCCACTCCTTTGCATTTTCTCTTTTGTTCTAGGTGGAGTCTGGATAAGAGCTGTCAGGAGAGGTTTTTAGCTGGATTGAGGCTACCAAGTGATAGCGATCTTCAACCACCGTTTTGAGAGGAGTGGCACCAAAAAGCCTGTTGTTATGCCAGAGTGCTTTACAGGACAGATAGCACTCCCTCCCTCCTCAGCTGCCTAGAAATCAAGCCATCGATATTGAGCTTCAATCCGAATAGGGTAAGTCAGGCCTCGGAAGCCTGCATCCGTCGCATGATTGAGTTTAAAATAATTAGAGTTATCAACCTATCATACAACTGTTTTAAACCAAGCCAGGGGAAAAATCACTAGAGCACAATGCTGTGTAGCTGACACTCATATTGCCGGATCTCTCCCAGTTGTATCAAAACTGCAGTAAATGAGGTCTTTTCAGTACAGCCGAACTGTGTTGCTGTTGGGTTCCATCTCAAGAACCCCCTCAGTTACAGCAACGCTGAGCCTGGAAAACTGCCGTGGATCACTGGAAAAGCCCTGCCCGCTGCCAAAAACAGTCTTGCTTCCCAGCCATGACAAAAGCTCAAGGTTTCTTTGTGCAACTTCTGTTTCCTCCCTAAACTGGAAAGTGCAAAATACATCTTCTAAGCTGGGCGGTTACTTAAGCGAATAAAGTTGCAGTTTACTTTTTTTTACTAGGGTAGATCAACAAGGATCAGAAAGCCGTGTTACCCGTCAAAGTGACAACTCTCCATCCCTAAAGATACACTATCCCTCAAGGTTTCTGTATCCCTAAGGAGACAGTAACCTTTCAAAAACCTGATCTTGGGTTTTCCTTGAAATTTTCTGGGCTCTGTTTAAGAGAAGGTTTTCCCCAGCTAAAACCCTGGTGGCTTGAGAGATGGGAGAGGAAGGGCAGCGTAACTGGCTGCTCTCCTTTTGCACAGAGATGAAAACCAGCTGGTCGGTCCAGTTGGCCTTTAGGTCAGCATTTGATAAAACTTTATTCCTTAGCTGTTCCCACTAAATCCTTTCTGGTGTCACACTCGCATACGCAGCCCTTTCCCATTCCCGCATAACCCTCTTGCTTCTTTATGAAACTCATTCTGTGGCTCAAAAAGCTCCGATCAGAAACAAAGCTATTTAAATGTCTTGTGATTTCTTAGGTTTATTGTTTTGGTGTCTGAGCACAGTTGCTAAAAGTCTGAGAATGGTTGCTGTTTGAATTTCTTCCCCTCCCTGCCCCTAAACCAGGTGACGTTTTTAGCTTCAAATTGTATAGCAGTTAAACATCGGGTCTGAGAGAAATGGGAAACAACATGATGGGGCTGCAGCTTTAGGTGCTGCAAACAGCCCAACTCTCCCTATTAAAAAGCAACCATTTTTTTGGTTTAAGGTGTGAACAGTCCATCAAAAAGCTACATGAAATCCATCTTCTGGGTGATGGAATGTACGCCTGCCTAGTTTGCTTCCTATTAGCTTATTAACACTTACTGCATCTGTAACTGCTGAGTATTGAAGGAAGGACTTAACTTTCTACCAGAACCCCAGGACTAATTAAAACATCGCCATTAAGGTTTAATGAGAAAGTTGTTACTTTCACCAGTAAACTGGCTTAGACTCGTAGTCCCATAAAGCACAAATAGCACATACTGAATCATAGTTAACAAGCAGATTTGGGGAAAAAACACAGTCAGAAGGGTGAGCTTGTTGCGTAAGTTAAAAATGAATTGCTTTCTTCTTACTTTTCCCATCAGTACTGGATATTATATATGCTAACTAATATTCATCTCTCAGCAAGGCATCCAGACCTTGTAGGGCCAGTTCTTTCTTCCAGTAAGACCTTTGCATCATAAAATGGCCCAGACAAAATATCCCCAGGGGAAAATCCCATGCTTATAGGAACTGCTAGGGTAGGGTATAGCACCATTTGCCTGCCTAGCTGCTTGTCTTGGGTGGGGGAGGACGGCCTGTTACAAAAGGAATGGCCAACACAAATGGAGAAGAACAAATTAAGACACATGAGGATGTGTATAATGGAACCGAATATCGAGGGCAGGAAGGGAGGAAGTTTTGCTTCTCTTCTGTGCCAGCCTTGGGCAGGGGAGCAGATCTGGTACATTTTAGGTCTGTATATCTATTAGTCAATTTTGCTACCATATCGTTTGTACCTACACACAGTGAACTAGCCAATTCTGTCTTCTCTGGTACCAAGTTATACCTCATTGAAAGTGATTGGATTTACACTGAAGAAGTATCACATGAGGAGAGTAACGTTTGGATACTATGGGTGCTCATTACTAACGTATACAGATTATAAAAAAAACCCACCACAAGCCATTTAACAATGCATTTACAGAGAGAATGGCAAGAGCAGTGAATAGTGCATTTTAATCCAAATGTTTCATTTAACGAAGATTAAATATATATCTGAACTCTGTCACTTTGAGGTACATTCCTAATCTGGCTTTGCTCTTGCTTATAGTGGTATAAATCAAGAGTTACTCTACTGAAGTCAAAGTCACTATCCTATATTAAACTCAAAAGAGAGTGAGTCTTGCTTTTTACCTCCACAGCAAATCCCATTCAGTTCAGTACAAATACAGCAATACGTTTAAGGGCAATGCAAGAACAGAGCCAACTGGTAAATCTGTGCCCTAACTTCAGTACAGAGTTCGTGAGCTGAATTTCTGTCTGAGTACTCTTGAACACTACAGCACTAAATCTTCTTTTCCTGCAGTGTAATCTAGTTTCTTTTCCCCAGAAATAATTATATTTTCCTTTTTGTAAACAGAGGCCACATGAAACAAATGGTTGTCTTCTGACCAAAACCCTCAAAGACCATAGCTTATATATATTAAAAAAACCAACAACCCACAAACTTCTGTTTTGAAGCTAAATGCAGTTTTTGAGTCTATCAGCTTTTTTTTTATTCCATACCAGTTTTCTGCATAGTGGAAAATATGAACCCTTAGGAGGGTAACAACTATCATAAGTTGTTGAAAAACAAATTATCTAGGAAAGTAATTTTTTCCATTATGAAAGTGGCTTGTCGTATATTAGTGAAATGAATTAGTCACATAGCACAGCTTTCACAACCTCAGAAGAATGAGATTATGGCCCATACGTTCCCATGTGTAACAGGAGCAGCTCTCCTCTTTGTACATACACCACTATCACTCCACAGTTTCTGATTATGTTTTTTTCCTATGTAATCATAAATCACTCACAAATCAGTCCAAAGCCTAAAACTAACCAAACAAGTTCATATTTATGGCACGAGCTGTTCTATTTGCACTTCTTTGCAGAGTAAAACATTTCTTGTTGTGACACGGGAAGATTCCAGGTACGTGGTGTTCAATGGGAAGAGGTGACAGCATGACATTTAGGAGGTGTGTGCGTGGGGAAGGGAGGAAAAGCAACAGGGAAAGGCATTTTTGCTTTTGACCCGCTCAGCAGAATAAAGTCAACTGAGCAATAGCTACCCAATTCGTCCTTCAATTTACCACTCTGCTTTCTGGGACTGTTCAGAGAAGAGGAGGCTTCAGAAAGATCTCACCAATGTATGTAAATACCTGAAGGGAGAATGTGAAAAAGGAGCCAGGCTCTTTCCAGTGGTGCCCAGTGATGGGACCAGAGGCAATGGGCACAAACCAAAACACAGGACGTTCCCTCCGAACACCAGGAAACACTTTTTCACTGTGAGGGTGACTAAGTGCTGGCACAGGTTGCCCAGGGAGGTTTTGGAGTCTCCGTCCTTGGAGATACTCAGAAGTCATCTGGACATTGCCTTGGGCACCTGGCTGTAGGCAACCCCTTTGAGCAGGGGGATTGGACAAAATGACGTCCAAAAGGTCCCTTTTGACCTCAACCCTTCTGCGATACTGTGATGTTGGTTTGGTCTCTTGTCAATGAGAAAGTGAGGCACTTCATTTTCTTGGTGGCTCCCTCCAATTAGGAACAGCAGATTTTAGAAATACCAAGGGTGGTCCATCAGTCAGGAGCTCTGGAAGGGACCCCAACAAGCATGTGGAGTTTGCAGTGGGAAGGAATTAAACGCTTGTAGGGTTAGGATGGGCAACCTTACATCTGGCAAATTAACAGAAACAAAGCAGGAGTGCAAGAATGACATATTACTTCCACTTCAGTCACTCTGAGTAACATTCCTATCCTTTTTGTGTCACAGAGGGAGAGCTGTGACATAACTAATAAATATACTTCAAGTATCGCCTGATGCCTACAGCTTTGTGCCAGTGGCATTGGGAGCACAGGGAAGGATGCAGAGAACTACTGTGAAAGGACTTGTCATGTGCAAAAGCAAAGCAGAGAAATCTGGGTGCCTGAATTTTATGTCATTTAATTTCAGTGCAGACTACTGAAGCCTTGGTGGTTTCTGGGGTTATAATCATGTTTTTCAGACTGATTTACTATGTCATTACTCCTGCACAGGATGAAGCACATCAGGGGGTGCTTAGGTCCAGGAGCTTTGCAGTGCCAGTTGCACACTTACCATAGAATCATAGAATGGTTAGAGTTGGAAGGGACCTTAAAGATCATCGAGTTCCAACCCCCCTGCCATGGGCAGGGACACCTCCCACCAGAGCAGGTTGCTCAAAGCCCCATCCAGCCTGGCCTTAAACACTTGCAGGGATGGGGCATCCACAGCTTCTCTGGGCAACCTGTTCCAGTGTCTCACCACCCTCACAGCAAAGAATTTCTTTCTAGTATCTCATCTAAATCTCCCCTCTTCCAATTTAAAACCGTTACTCCTCATCCTATCGCTCCACTCCCTGACAAAGAGTCCCTCCCCATCTCTCCTGTAGCCCCCTCCAGGTACTGGAAGGCTGTTGTAAGGTCTCCCCGGAGCCTTCTCCAGGCTGAACAACCCCAGCTCTTTCTCAGCCTGTCTTCATAGGAGAGGTGCTCCAGACCTCTGATCATTTTCCTGGCCTCCTCTGGACCCGTTCCAACAGGTCCATGTCCTTCCTGTGTTGAGGACTCCAGAGCTGGACACAGTTTCCAGGTGGGGTCTCACCAGAGCAGAGTAGAGGGGCAGAATCACCTCCCTCGCTCTGCTGGCCACGCTTCTTTTGATGCAGCCCAGGATGCGGGTGGCTTTCTGGGCTGCCAGTGCACACTGCCGGCTCATGTTGAGCTTCTCATCCACGAGCACTCCCAAGTCCTTCTCCTCAGGGCTGCTCTCCAGCCATTCTCCGCCCAACCTGTATTTGTGCCTGGAATTGCCATGTCCCAGGTGCAGGACCCTGCACTTGGCCTGGTTGAACTTCATGAGGTTTGCACAAGCTCACCTCTCGAGCCTGTCCAGGTCCCTCTGGATGGCACTGTGTTTACGCTGGAGGAAACATAGGGAAAAGGGACACGCACCTGCTCCATCTCCTGTGATTAGCTTTTCTTCCTGAATGCCAGCTCTCTTACATGCTAAGAAGTAACTGAGCTGGACTTAATGCAGTGGTGGGCAGTAGAAAAAGACAGAAGGCAAGTTCAGTGCCAGGTTCAACCCTGCCTTTTCTCAGCACATCACCTTCCTGGAATGGCTTCCCATCAGCATGGCAAGACAAGGTGGCAATTTGTTTTTCTTCCTTAAGTGCATTGAGCAAAAGGGCAGGATAGAGGAGGCTGAGACTTCCACAGACATGAACTCCGTTAATGCTGAGTTCAAGCAAAGACGCAGCAATTTCAAACCGTACCTGGCACATCAGGGCAACCCCGACACGCGAGATACCAAAGTGCAATTGCAGCTTTCATGTAGAAGTAGCAAGTTTCTGTCTGTTGTACCGAAAATACAACACCTTGCCGAGTCACAAAGGCGCATTTTTTCATACTCTGCAGTAGACAACCGTGTTATCCAATAATAACGCCTTCATCTTTTGATGGTGCTGTTGGAAGTGGAAAAGGAGCTCTTTTCACAACTTGCTCTGTTCTGCCTCTGCTTCCAATAAATACAAGTGCCTGCAGCTGGAAAACTCTATGCTGAAGTGCCTGGGTTTCTCTAAGGGAGACCTCAGAGAAGCACTGCTAGGGTTAACATCTTGTTTTGCCCAGGCACATACAAGTGTATTGCAGAAGGCACTATGCAAATAGTGTTCACAGAGTTTATAATTTCCTGTTGGAACAGCAAAGAAAAGAAGGTCATTGATTTAAACCAGAGAATACAAATGATTTCCTGCCCACAAAGCTGCCAAATGCTTGGAGTTATTGATTTTTTTTTTTTTTTTTTTTTTTTTCCCCTCCCTGCTGCTAACCAAACACTTCTAGTCCTGTCATGGGCATCATCAGCTTATTGACTAAGTAAACATAACCCATTCAGCTGAACATTTTAAAAATAATAGAAAATTACAGTGGCTAGAGTTAAAAAAAAAAAAAAACCTCAATCTGCATTAAAAAAAAAAAAATAAATAAAGAGGAGAGGAAAAACAGTTCCTGAAGTTAATTAACTTTTATGTAGATTGAAGTTTCTGGAATTTAGGTTTGTATCCAGAAGAGAGAGAAAGGAATTAATTGAAAGAAGACTGGGGGGAGGGGAAGGAGGAAGCCCTTTCCTAAAGAAGCCAAAAAGGGGAGGATGCAGGGTAGTGGGTACTTCAAATTTTAAGACCACCAGGAAAAGAAAACAAATTATTGCAAAATTTAGATTGAAAGGGTAAAAAAAGGTGTGGCAGCAGCATGGTAAAGGCATGGGGTTTTATTTATTTATTTACTCTTTAGCAGCAGGAGGTCTGTGCTGTTGTCTGAATTTTATTTTTTTTTTTTTTTTTTTTTTTTTGAATCCAGAGCTGAACACAGCTGATGCCTGGCCTTGGAGCATGTCAGTCTGAAGATAGCGCGTACGGTATTAATAAATGTAGAACAATACTTGCTGCCAAGTCGGTTACAAGGCAGTAGTTCACTGAAGGGGGCCTGACAATGTCAAAAAGCATTAGACCAGAGCCAGCAAATGCTTTATACGCTACAGCTGAACCCAAAAGATGAATTGATGCCCTGGATCTGACTTTAAGGCATCTGTCTGCTCTGGAGAGCGTGTGTTTGTCTGAAGGAGCAGGGAAACAAGTTGCTTTTCTCTTCTCCTCCTCCAACCATCTGCCTACACGGGGAAGGCAAGGAGCGAGACGCGAGAGAACAAATCGTAAACAGACAGGGATGTCTTGCAAACAAAATAACCTCAAAAAGCAGGAGGACAGGCTCAGGAGAGGTGTCTCCGAACAGCGGGGAGACAGCTCTCGGGCTGGGCCACCGCAGAGAAGGCTGGCTGTCCCCTGGGACCGGCTGTTGCAGGTGCGGCTGCTGCCTTCCCTGGGCCAAGAGCCTGGCGGTCCTTTGGTGTGAGAGCGGAGCCGGTCGGAAGAGACGCCGGGAGGGAAGTAAACAAGCAGATTGCAAAGTGATGAAAAATAAGGGTATCAGCCTTCTACGGTGACTTGGAAGAAGGTGTGACCGTTTCCTCCACCCCCTCACCCTCATGCCTGTCGACTGAAGAATACTATTAAGGCAGGTAGTCACAGATTATTAATGACCTGTTAACAGCTGCTTTAATTTTCTAATAAGTGCCAACTGCGGCTGCTGTAATTATTCTGCTGGTCCTACAACACGCCCTGTGCCAAGCTTTTTTTTTTTTTTTTTTTTTTTTACTGGAACGCAGCGTTGTGCCTCTTGACACGCGTGTGTACCGCACACGGGCAATTCCGTACCTAAGTAAAATTACATCTTAGGCTGTCGGAGCATTTTGCAGCCGTGAAATGTCGCTACCTTTCAGGCAGGTAGGAACCGGGAAGCGTTTAGTCACTTGTTTTCACACGTGTGAATGGAGACACCCAAAGTTTATGGTTGTAGCCACAGCGATACAGTGAGTCAGTCCCTGAGCTCCTTGTGAAACCTGGGAGCACCGTCTTCTGCGTTGCCTGGGCTGGTGTTGGACGAACTGCAAAAGCCACAGATAAATTGGAAGTAACACCAAATAGAGGCTTTTTCTGTCTAAGCCGAGGTCCCCGGGAGTAACGCTGTATAAAAGCGGTGGTCTCTCTTTATCACTCTTCCTGGCTCCCACAAAGAGAGGGCCAAAGTAGCGTGGGATGAGAAAAGAAAACAAAATCAAACGGAAAAATGTGTGCGTTGCGGTCGAAGGCAAAGTCTTTCCTCTGCAGCCTTCAATTTGAGAAGTCTGTGGGCATGGCTCCCTGCCAGCATCATTAGCAGCAGTGATTCCCCGCTAACTGGTCCTGTTCCATTTTCTAATGGATCGCAGCACACTTAATGCGTCTCATGTATCCCACGTTTGTCAAATTTCATTGTATTTAGGGCCTGGTAACCTTAGCGTTTAATCAGCAAACCCCACAAACATGTATTTGGAGGTTACGGTAGCAGTAAGTTTATGAGGCAATAGTGGATGTTGTTAGCAGCCCTGTTTGAAAGATACTAGCGAGGGTGTGTCTTGAAAAAATACCATAAAGCAGCCTAATTTTTAAAGATCCCAGCACTCTTAGGAAACAATGACCCTGTAAAAGTATCGCCTGATGAGCACCAAACGTAAAGCACCAAACGTTTGGAAAAATCTCACCCATCAACACTGCATAAAAGCGTAGCTTGTGCTTTTGTCCAGCTCTTGGACTGTCACACCTCCCTGTGCTGTAGCTCCATAGGAAAAGCTTGTCCCCATATCCCTAACTGTAGGTTTCTTGTATAAAACAGCCCTGGGGTTGTTCTGAACCTGTATAGGCCGGTATGTTTTAGCCTAAGAGAGCAGACGGTCCATGCCCAGGTCTCTGGAGACCAAGTACCTGACCTGGCACAGGCTTCCTGTGAAGTTATTCTGTGTTTTTCTGCCACAGCCCTGCAAAATGGAAAAAAAAAAAAAATCCCTGCCTATAGAGCTATAGAACAACCTAAGATTTAGGTAATAAAATAGAGGCATCGTTTAAAGCACTATACAGAGAGATATTTTTTTTCCCACAGATGTTCAGAGGAGGAAAATATGGATTGCAGTCAGCTGTTCTCTGAAATTCCTCTTGCCCTGACTCATTTATTGGAAGAGCAGCTGATTCACGTCCAACTGTCTTGTGAGCATCCAGCATATCTTTTCCTTTTTCCGAGGGTGGATGGATAAATCGGTAGCTACTCCTCAGATCAAGTTAAAGGTCTGACTCCAGATGCTGCATGTGCAAATGGCGTGGCGGGTTCCACCACTTCCTTTGCCCTTTTGCTCTCTCCATCTCCATCTCGCACAGCTCTGTGCCCAAATTAACAAGCTGGATCTGTCTGAACAGAAACCTTCAAGTTTTACGGGAGCTTCTTTTCTTTCTTAAATGGTTCCCATCATAACTTCCCCACCACCCCCCCTTTTTGTCTTTCTGAGAATAGAATGTTTCTAGGTCAGAATCCCCGTTGGTCTTGTGCTGGTTTTGGTGTTCAATGCTTATTAAAAAGTCACAAGTCTTTGACGTTATTTTTTTCCCCAGATCTTAATTTGCGTTAACAGATTTAGCTGATGCTGAACCAGTTCTGCTCATATGGGCAAGCACCAACTTCTGGAAACGATCCAGGTGTCCAAGATGTTCAAAAGCAATTAGTTTTCCTCAAAGCCTTAGGCTTTAAGTGTTGATCTGCTGTGTTTCAAAGGGACTTGACTTTCAGAAGAAGGGTAGGGTCAGCATTTTCTGAAGGAGGGGCCCTTCTGGGGAGGGTGTAAAGATGGGCGCTTGAAATAAACTTACCACATCTGAGAATCTGGGGGGATTCAGGGTAGCTTTTTATTTATTTCTGGTTTTCAGTAGGACGTATGAATAACAGCAAGGTGTTTGTGAAGTGCCAGAAAGTATGTACTGCTATAATGCTATATAATAAAAGGCATTATATCAGCAAGACGTTTGGCCTTAGGGCTGCAAACCTTCCCCTCTCCGCTGATATTTTTAAAGGCTTTGTAAATCAGGCTCCATGCTGATCACAGCAGAGCAGATCACATCTTTTACCCCCTCATTTCCAGAAGCAGACCCATTACAAGGGAACAAGCATCATATGATTTACACTATGTTCCTGCCTTAAACATTTTTTCCCTGTGACCGCCTCCCCTGGCATTTGGTTCCTTTAGGTCACTGTCTGCTGAGCGCCTATTTAATGCGTGCACGTGGGTCGTATTATTGAAGTTAGTAAGACTACAGACAGGCATAAGCCTTATCAGGATGGGAGTTAGAGACTGTGAACTTCCAGGCAAGTACTACCTTTTAACAGAGCCACATGCAGTCCCTATTCCGGTGACGTCCGCAGTACTCCTGTGAACTTTTGGGACCATTTTCTTTTCTCTTTACAAGGTAAAAACCGTGACCTGTTAGCCAAGAAGGTTATTACAGACTCTGTGTTTCTTGATGTTTCCCCCCCCCCCCAGCATCTCAGGATTTAGTAAGTTGATGTAAAGCTAGATAGGTCGTTGGTTTTGGCTTTGAGAACTTGTCGGTGTCTTCGGCGTAATTAATGTATTGGAGGCAGAGAAATGCCCGCAGACTGGCAAGAGAGCCAAGTAGTTACCACTGCGTAGAAAGCATTGCAAGCTCTTTGATCTTTTCCACGAGAAATGGTTTGGTACTCTTCACCGATCACTTAACCTTGCAAGTTCAGTGAACCCATTCTAGGAAGCTATATACAGTCAGCCTCACCTCTGTGCCTGGGAAGATCATGGAGCAGATCCTTCTGGACGCCATGCTTGGGCACATGGAGGACAGGGGGATGATTCAGGACAGCCAACATGGCTTTACTAGGGGCAAGTCCTGCCTGACTAACCTAGTGGCCTTCTATGATGAAGTGACTAGGTCAGTAGACAAGGGGCGACCTATGGATGTGATCTATCTGGACTTCTGTAAGGCCTTTGACACGGTTCCTCACAACATCCTGCTTGCCAAATTGGAGGGATACGGATTTGATGGGTGGACGGTTCGGTGGATAAGGAATTGGCTGAATGGTCGCACCCAGAGGGTGGTACTCAATGGCTTGAAGTCCAGATGGAGAGCAGTGACAAGTGGTGTCCCTCAAGGGTCCGTGCTGGGACCAGTATTGTGTAACATTTTTATCAAAGACATAGACAGAGGGATTGAGAGCACCATCAGCGAGTTTGCAGATGACTCCAAGCTGTGTGGTGTTGTCGATACACCAGAGGGACGGGATGTCATTCAGAGGGACCTGGACAGGCTGGAGAGGTGGGCCCAGTTGAACCTCACGAGGTTCAACAAAAGCAAGTGCAGGGTTCTGCACCTGGGAAGAAACAATCCTCAGTATAAATACAGCCTGGGGGATGAGGTATTAGAAAGCAGCCCTGAGGAAAGGGACTTGGGGGTGCTGATGGACGAGAAGCTGGACATGAGCAGGCAATGTGCTCTCGCAGCCCAGAAGGCCAATCACGTCCTGGGCTGCATCAAAAGAAGTGTTGCCAGCAGATCCAGAGAGGTGATTCTGCCACTTTACTCTGCTCTGGTGAGACCTCCCCTGGAGCACTGTGTGCAGGTCTGGAGCCCTCAATATAGAAAGGACATGGACCTGATGGAGCGGGTCCAGAGGAGGGCCACCAAAATGATCAGGGGGCTGGAGCACCTCTCCTATGAGGACAGACTGAGGGAGCTGGGGTTGTTCAGCTTGGAGAAAAGGAGGCTCCGGGGAGACCTCATAGCGGCCTTCCAGTACCTGAGGGGGGCTACAGGAAGGCTGGGGAGGGTCTGTTTACAAAGGCCTGCAGGACGAGGGGCAATGGCTTTAAGTTGGAGAAGGGGAGATTTAGATTGGATATTAGGAAAAAGTTCTTTACCATGAGGGTGGTGGAACACTGGAACAGGTTGCCCAGGGAGGTGGTTGAGGCCCCTTCCCTTGAGATATTCAAGGTGAAGCTCGACGAGGCCCTGGGCAACCTGGTCTAGTTGGGGGTGTCCCTGCTGACTGCGGGGAGGTCGGACTAGATGACCTTTGGAGGTCCCTTCCGGCCTGGACCAATCTATGAATCTATGAAAACATAGATATGGCGGCTTGACAGTCCACTTCTGCTAAGCTCCGGCTGAGCGCAGAGCGCTGGTCCCTCTCAACCCGACAGCGGGAGACAGTCAGAGGACTATATTTGCTCTTTCTTTATGGGATTCTTTTGTTTTAACGTGCCCAGGTGGAAGCTGGGCTGCGAGGCGTGCGGTGGAGAAGGCGCATAGAGCAGTTCTTGTGAACCTTGGATCGCAGCGCCCGTGACCTCACTCCCAGCGGCAGGGAAGCCAGGAAGTTGTCCTATGGTTTTTTTCGGGTAAACCACTCGCTGCCGAAAACCATAAACACCGCTGATCTTTTCTTCCTACACCTTGGATGCAGCTTTTTCCGTTTAGCCTACTTAAGAATTCTTACTCTTAAATCCTTTGCAGTTCACCTCTAAAACACAAAAAGGGGAACGTTCGCACCTTCCTCCCCGCTCCGCGGTGTCCAATTACAGAAACATACAATTAGGGATGTTAATGATGGATTATTAGGCACTAACCTGTAACACCGTGCTCCAATAACAGCAGAAATGGGTCACACCGTGGGTGTAATTATCCTGCTTCTCCAATAACACGACCTGGTCGTGCCTCTTTTCTGCGACATCCCTCTTATTTCAGCCCAAAGCGCTGCACAAGTTGCCGGGCAGCTCTGGTTGTCTCGGAGGACGATCTAGAGGGGATGGTTGAACTGGCTGGCACACGAGCCTGGCCTTCAAAAAGACTGAACAAACTGGGTTGTTGTAGCATCTTTGCAACTTGGGAGAAAAGCCAAAAAGGATTTAGGCGCCTGGCTTTGGTTGCCTGCAGTTCGGGAGCCAGGCTCCCTCCATTTGAGAGAGGGATAAACCGAGGGATGGCAGGAGAAGGCTCCTCAGAGAACGGGAAAGGTGTCCTCACCCTTTCTGTCTGCCTGGAACTAGGGTGGTGCAGGGTCTGCAGGGGAAGAGGGCACGTAGAGGGGTGAAGGGGGTAGGGGTGAGCCCACCCGATGAGACTCGGCAGCTACGGAGCAGGTGAGGAAGTAGCCTGTGACCGTGGAGTACAGGAGATGCACGAAGGTATATAAATACATAGAAACACGCAAATGACAGCACCCGAGAGAGGAGAAAAAGGAAATTAAACTAAGATGTCTGTAGGCACCATGTCAGGCTTTGTACTGACTGAGCAAGCCACCTGCGTGTGCCCCAGGAGAGGTGATACAACTACAAGAATGAGGTGGTTGTTTCGCGTCCTTAATCACTCTATTGACTGCTTTCACTTTCCTTGTTAATTAGCTAGCAGCAAAGGCAGAAAATAAACTTCACGCGGTCTCCTGGCTTGTCAGTAAACTTCCCTTATACATAGAGTTGTCCCTTCAAAGCATTTCAGCCAGGGTAAGTTATACATTTATAGGAACCGATCCGCAAGCAGACCCCGGAAGGGACCATTTCAAAGCTGGCTGAAAAGGTGTTTTTTACCTCCCTAAATGCCAAAAGATGCCTCTTTAGTGCATCTGGAGAAGAACCACCGAGGAGAAAAAAAAAAAAGAAAAAAGAAAAAAAAAAAAGCATTACTCCTACTTTTGTGTGTTTTGGTTTGACTGTGAATTAAGCAAACGTCTTTCCTACAAGCTGCTGAGGTTTTGGTGAATGATCATACATGCAAAGTCTCTAGTATTTCTGGACATGCTGGCAGGGGGCAGAGTTTGTTGCTGTTGCTTCTCAGAAATGAGGTAAAGAGTACGTTGAGACTGTTTCCGTGAAAAAGGGAAAAATAATACGCTGAAATGATGATCCTGTTGAAGCACTTCTGCTGTGTTGTCCTCTCTTTGGTGACGGTACCGACGATGGAGGTGTTTTGTAGACAGCGAGTGTCAAGAAGCTGTCTTTGAAATGTTGTCGTGGCTTGTTGTTAGTATAGAAATTGGCTCACACCCAGATGCCTTTATGGATCTTACAAGATCAATGGATGGGTAGGAGACCAAGAATGTGAAATACAAGCGTGTGCTTGTGCTTGCGCGTGGTTTGCCTGACGTTACCTTCATCTCCTTTGCCTTCCATGACTACCTGGGTGATTGCTGAAAAGCTGGACTCGAATCCCACCAGCCCAAGGGAAAGTTTCGCTGCAAAAGGGTTAGGCAACAGTTACAGCCCTGAAGTTAGACACCCAGGTCCGTGTTCAGGCCTATTGATAAGTTTTAATTTAATTGCAGTCTTTTGCCACACATACTTAGTGTGTCCTGCCAACGCCTCAGGACTACAGTGGTTCAAAGTGGTTTAAAGGCCCCCAGCTGCTTGTGTTGGTGGCCTGGCAGTATATTGTCTTGGCCAGGTGGGTAGGCAGTGGCCCAAAATGAGATAGCCAGCAGTGATCACAGGGAGTTTGCATGGATCAAGTTGCTCCTCGCTCATTTTGGAGCAATATTGTTGTTAACTGTTTGGCCTGTGATAGCACCCAGAAGCTGGAGGTGCTGGTGGAACTCAGTAGTGCCAGGAGGAGGAAGAAGAGAAGGAGGAGGAAATGCCTGCCCCAAAGAACCTGCAGCCGCAGCTCTCTCACTTGGGTCTGAGGCAAATAAAATGAATGCTGGTGGCTTGCTGAAGACGCCCTTGGCCTCACCTCTATCTGCCTTTGGTGAAGGTGCCTGAGACCCACCTCTGCCATGCGAATTTCAGAGACCAAACCAGAAGATGCGAATTTGCTGAAAGAAGGGAGAATCTCTTAATCCCAGTTTATTTTTAGAAGATCCTCCGCGGAGAAAACAAAGTCTAATTAAAAACAGACTTTATTGCTGCAGTAATGCACTGTTTCACATGTGACCCTGGGAGTCTTCCACCTCTCTGGGTTCGTTAAATCTTGTTGTTAACCACCCGAGTCCTGCCTAGTTTCAAAGACAAGTTTGAATACCACCTTCCGCCTGGCATCTTACTATTTCCAAGGCACAAAATGAACATCACCCTTATTAGGAAGCTCTGCTCTTTAATATTTATTTTTAGAGAAGGCTACTTGTAATGATTTAATGTCTTTCCTTTTGGTAACTGTAAGCTCGGTCTTTTTGTGTGTGCTAATCTCCACTTAATCTTTCTTACCGCTGCAAATAGTACGGGGGAAAAAGATGTTTTTGAAGAACAGCGTGGCTTGGAAATTGTGCTTTTTTTTTTTTTTTTTTTAAATTACCGGCCGTGAAGAAATCTGTTTTTCCACCAATTGACTTGCATACTTTTTAGTGGTATAACAGGTTCTGAGGGGAGATCTCCACCACAGATAGCAACATGAACTTCCCTACTTAGGAGACAACTGCATGCTGTATCTATAAGATTCTCTTGAACGCGTTGTCTCACAGTTGCTCCCTTCGTGGCGAATGAAGTCGAGGGCGTTTGGTCCTTCCCTTCAATAGCCTCTATGCTTTTCAGAAAGGCTCGGGACAGAAGGCATGCCTCTGGGCATGTCTCTGCTTCCCTTCCCTAGCCAGCCCCCTCCATGGCTCTTCAGCAGAGCAGCAGATGGGAGCAGCAAACACGGTTGGCCAGAGGGCAGAAATCCTAGCCTTGAGTCCTCGTTTTGGTCTTCCACGAACTAACACCATTGGTATCTCCGGTGTCGTCATTCAGAAGTCATCGGCAGCTGCATGCCGAGGGAGGCTCAAGGATTTGGATGCAATATCCAGACATCTGTTCCTCAAGCGACCATGATGGCCGGAAAGGGGAGCAGCAGCCCCCCTGTGAGGGATGCACTGGGCTCCGAGGACACCTCTGTCCTGGCTTTTGGAAGCTAACAGGGAATTGTGGGATCAGAGAGAAGGTTTGCAAGGTTTCGAGAGGCTTGTTAAAACGCCTCTTCCTGCAGTGTGCTGTCATAGGACTGGCTTGGGAAAACGGCTGAGAAACAAGCAGAAGGAGAGAGTCCAGGGCAAGCCTGGGGATGGGGTGGTCCAGCCTGTGGGCTTCCCACTGCGACCGAAAGCAAACCACGGAGGTATAGAATCACAGAATGGTTAGAGTTGGAAGGGACCTTAAAGATCATCGAGTTCCAACCCCCCTGCCATGGGCAGGGACACCTCCCACCAGACCAGGTTGCTCAAAGCCCCATCCAGCCTGGCCTTGAACCCCTCCAGGGATGGGGCATCCACAGCTTCTCTGGGCAACCTGTTCCAGTGTCTCACCACCCTCACGGTAAAGAATTTATTCCTAATATCTAATCTAAATCTCCCCTAAATATCCTTCCTACACCAATGAGGACCTTTGCAGAGCTGGGTCGGGATGCACCTCAGCCCCCCACATCCCTGCCTCACCAGGACCCACAACTGGCCGCAGGCAGGGGCAGCGCATCAGGAGCAGCCGGGAGGGCTGCATGGGGCGGCAGCGCTTCCTGGCATCACCGTTTCTCAGCTGCCAAGCCCCCTTGCCAGATGGCACCACTTGGGGCCACTGCAAGTAGAGGTGGCGACCAGAGTGTGCGAGCGCACGTGGCCCATCAGCGCGAAGCTCCTCTTGCTTTCCATCCCCCCTCGTTTGGGTGCGAGCAGACCGTGAGACCCGACAAACCTCAAACCCGCTGAGAGCAGGTTGCAGAGCCTCTTAATTTCCTCCCTTTGCTCGGGCAGGTCCCCTGAGCCTCGGTCAAAACCTCCTCGCTGGTGCAAGAGCTCTGCAACTTCCCGCTTCTACCCAGCAAACTGCCGGCAGCACCCCCCACCCCCAGACATTAGCATTCCCATTACCCTGGATTTTGTCACAGAAAGGGAACTTTGCCTGGCCACAACTTTGAAAGGGGCAAAAACAAGTGCCGCGGGTCACAGCCTGTTATATCTGATCCACTCTCCAGATTTACCACCCTTTTTTCGTTTGTTCCCTGCTCCCCCCCCCCGCCGCTTTTATCTGGTGGTGGAGTCGGATCCTTCTCCCGGCCAGACGGATCTTACGGAAAACTCGGTTATTAATCAGATTTTGCAGTTTGAGGGGGGTGGGAAACGATGTTACGAGCTGCAATTTAAGGAGAGCTGCAAACACAGGCGGGGGAAGAGGAAGCTCTCGCTGTCCTTGCGCAATGACTGCCGCTCTTTCTCTGTAAAAACACGCTCGTACTTCCTCTGCTGCGGCTTCTCACACCGCTCAAGCTCCCCAGGGGGAAGCGAAGAAGAAAACTCATCAGAGAAACAGATCAGGAGTGAGAGAGATGATGACTGACTCTACCAATGGCACCACTTAGGGGATTTTGGGGCATAAGATAAACCTAATACCCACGTGCTTCTCTGGGTTGCCACCATTACTAGCCATCCATAGATCTGAAGCAAAGTAAACAGCAGACTTAAGAGCTCTTAAAATCAAGGGAACTAATTAACAAGGAAAGCCTTTGAGTGAGGGGTAGGATGCGTTACGATGGAACGCTAGTGCCGGCAGGGTGGTAGACGAAAGTTGTACCTGGGTTGCGTTCAACAGTTTCCCTTGGGCTAGAGGACGCAAGAGATGGCGTGCGGGCACGTCAGCAGACCTGTGAGCAGAGGGAGGCCACCCGTGTCACCCTGACCCCGCCACCACGGGAAGGAGTCCTGACGTTAGCCTCTCCACCCTCTCTAAGCTGTGGTTGCAACACCTGACTAAGGCACACCTGAGGGATGCTAGAGGTGGTTTTCACAACAGGACTCGGGTGGCTTTGCCCAGGTCACATCTCTCTAACTGGTTTGGTTTATTAACCAGCTAACACTCCAGTCGCACCATCGCAGCGCAGGGATCGTGGCGTGAAGCCTTTGGGATTACAAACGCCATACCAGCTTCCCCGAGTATTCGCATGTCCGTGCACCTACATCAAAGAGGGCAGCCTTGTGCTAATTTATTTTTCCTAGTAGTATTTTTTTTTTTTTAATTGCTGTCAAGACTGTTCCTCCCTGCCATCCCGGCTGCGAGAGAGGCAAGAGCGTGAGCCGATACTCGGATGCTCGGTCAGGTCCCATCCCGCCCCAGCCTGAAGCAACTCTCCCACTGATGGCTCAGCTCGACTATTACTAACCTGCCCTGGGCAGGAGCGTTAGCTTGGGCTCTTGGGGCCGCGCAGTCCCCCTCTCACCCCCAAACTGTGCAAACGTTCGGGTAGATTGACTTTCTCAGAGGCGTTTCTTATTCCGCTGGGTCATTCATTCGAATGCCAAAATTGTGACTCATTAAAAGGGCAAGCTTGCGGGGGGGTGGGGGGGAGCAGGTCACAGGAAGGAAGAAAAATAGCTTTCTGCAAGAGCCTTCCTGTTTATCCATGGCTTGGGAAAAAAACCAACACAACAGAATACACACACCCCGGCTCCATTATCTTTGCTGGCACAGCACTGGCTTGGCTCTGTCCCTTACCACCCCAGGCCAAATCCAGCCCTGCCGCCAAGCCTGTTTACTTTAGAGGAGTTTACTCAAGAGAGGGACCCGGCCCCCGGAGCCTGAATGCTCGCAGTGTGCGAGCGAGGAGCACCCCGGGACACCCCCTACACCCCATGACAAACGCTCCCCGGGCACTGGCCCCCGGCCACACCGGGGAGGTCATTTTCTTCTCGGCAATTAGCAAAGCGGTGGCATCGCTAAAAGGAAGTTGAATAAACAGATTCAACCCCAGCGGGTCCCCGGTTTGCTCTGTTCTCACCACCCTTCCCTTCTGGGCGTGCGGTGGGGCCCCAGCGAGCCCCCATGCCTCTGCGCTGCGCTGTCATTCGGGCCTGGGTGGAAGGGGCTTTTAGGAAATGGGGGGGTGGGGAGGTGGTGGAAATAACCCTTTAGTTTTCTTCTTTTACAACAAATGTCTCCCCTTTTTCTTTTCAGGGAGGAAAAATGCCAGCTTCTCTAAGGAAACTGCAGCAAATGGCTGTTTTCATGGGACTGTTCAGCGGCGGGGGATGCATCGTGATGTATAATCTGATGCAAAGTAAGCCTTGGCGCTGTTAGCAACCTTATTTCTCCCCTGCCCCTTTTCATTTGCTTTTGTGTAGCGGGGAAAATCACGGAATCAGGGAACTGTCAGAGTTGGAAGGGAACTCTAGAGATCATCTGGTCCAACTCCCCTGCTAAAGCAGGGTTGCCCAGAGCACATCACTCAGGACTGCATCCAGGCGGGTCTTGAAGATCTCCAGAGAAGGGGACTCCACACCCTCCCTGGGCAGCCTCTTCCAGGGCTCTGGCACCCTCACCCTAAAGAAGTTTCTCCTCATACTTAAATGGAACTTCCTATGGCAGCGTGCAAGATGCAAACAGCAGATAAAGTTAAGGGAAGTGCGGCTGAGCCTCTGGGCTCTGCCTCCGCCGGCTCCGCTTTGCTCAGCCCCAGGGCTGCTGCTCTCCCGAGCGGGTGCTGCAGGCATTTCCAGAGGTGGATATTGCATAGGAACCAGGCTGCTGCGGGCAGGAGAAAGGCTCATGTCTGCGGGGTTTCCTGAGGGTGAGCACAAAGGGAAAGCTTAGGCA
Organism: Numenius arquata; assembly: GCF_964106895.1. Taxonomy (NCBI): domain Eukaryota; kingdom Metazoa; phylum Chordata; class Aves; order Charadriiformes; family Scolopacidae; genus Numenius; species Numenius arquata. Next base: position 73,161,440 of record NC_133579.1, on the reverse strand, counting down.
GTGATGCAGGTTTCGTTTGTAACTGAGATTTTACAGCTGGGCGGGAGAAGAAGGACCATCTATGCCAAGATATTAAAGCCTAGTGGTTTTATCTGTAAATCTCTCTGTGGTGCTGGCCCTTAAACACAACACACCTGGGAAGTGCTAAGACATCATTGGTTTCTCCTGAATGAAGGGCAGATAAGAGCGCTCAGCATTGAGAAGACGGGGACAAGGAGAGAAACACTAGACAAGGTGCCACTGCTGTTTATAGACAGCTCTAGTTGCTACGTGTCTTTGGCCAAGATTCCAAATTATTAGGTCCAAATAATTGATTTTTTTTTTTTTTTTTTTCCTAAAATTGTTTCTAGGTATTTAGCATCAGACCAGAAACAGGCTTTGCTTCTCTCTCGAGGGGTGCTATGGGCCCCTCAGCCCTACGCCTCTCCCTCGCTGGTGCTGTCAAATGATACTGCTTTTCACCTGCCCTTATATTGGAGGATGCTGCCGGAAAAAAAAAAGTGTAGCCAAGCCTGTTCCTCAAGCCCTCAGATAAAGCTCCGAAACCTCGCCTTCATTTTACACCTATTAATAACAAATCAGACAAGGCTGGAAAGCAGGCTTTAATTTTAGGCAGCTCATGCCCTCAAGCTCTGGAGTACATGACAGATATACGAGCCTCTTACGCTTTAAAATACTGAATCTGCCTTTAACAAGGACATTAGCATTTTTTAATTTTCAGCTTCAGCATTGTTATCTAGAAATCTCTGGAGGGAAAAAACAAAAAAGAAGTCACCCTCTGTGCTATACGGAAAGTCAAACGGCTCGTTCCCCGCATCACTTAGCTGTGTGATCAAGTGGCGCAACGCGATGGCTACTTCTTGCCCAGTTGCAATATCGGTGGCCACCGAGTAGCTGTCTGATAGCTCAGTGACAAGCCAACCCGGCTGTTGAAAGGACGCTTTCTGCTGCAGAGTGTGTCCTTCTGCAGATTCCAACAGACAGGGGAGCCACGCTGGGACCCTTCCTCCCTTGGCCCACCCCCAGGCTTGTCCCAGTCCCTTCTTCTATCCCACTGCACAGAACTGGCCCATACTGGGAGCTGTGAGGAGCAAGTGGCTTCCGTTAGTGGTGGGAGCAGGGGGAGAGGGGTGCTTCCCTCCCCTTCCTTCAGGCGGAAGGGAAGTTTGCACGCGCGTGGTCTTTCTGAAAGCTTGTACAAACACTCAGGTAATCCTATTTCTACTCTTTACCTCCACACCCTCCTCGTGGGAGCAGTCTCCCCAGCCCACCCCAGCATCCTTTCAGCTCTCCTACTCAAAACACGTGGACAAATGGATTAGTTGGGTATTTTATGTCCAATACATAGCTCCTGCTAACAAGGAGCAGCGGGAAACTTGAACCCATTTCCCCTCCAACCTGTGGGATGAGCACAACACACTTTTTAGCGTGGTCTGGGTGGCTGCTTGCCACGATCCGTAGGCACTAAGGGGCTGGTGTCCTGCAGCCTTCTTTGCTGGAGCTCCTTAGGATGGCCCAGGGGGCTGGCGAGTACCAGCACAGGCTGCAGCCTGGCAAAGCTGTTTCTATGCCCACTGGATGCTGCCTGCTCACAGGAGATGCCTCTGATTAGGGAGAGGGGGCAGCATCCTTCTGCCTCATAGTCCAAGAGTAATACCAACAGGCAGGAGACCGGGAAACGAACCTTACACCTTGTTCTAAACTCTTTGGAAGATGAGAGTAAAGTTGCCAGAGTAGAATTTTCACACATCCGCACTCTTAGCTTAACTCCGCCCTTCTTGATGTCAAGAGAGTGAAGTTAGGCTGGCACGAAGCACAACTAGAAATCTCAGCAGGCAAGCTTTAAAACTATTTGGGAGCAAGTCTGTGCCTCCATAAGGACGGTCGGCACATTTCCAGCCTCACAGCTTTGCGTTGTGCGGCGGTCACCAACGGATGGCGTTTCCCAGCTATACCTAGTAACCAGACATTGATGAATAGCAATTTACTCCAGTGGTCCTCCCTATGGCAACACCACAGCGTCCAGTCAGTCTACTGTGCTATTGTTGCTGCTCGACCATTAGCTCTGACGGCGCTTCTTTGTGCCTCCCTCCTTTTAACGCATCCATCGGTAGAGCTGCAGCCTCAAGGCTGCCACCTGAAAGGCTGTATCAACACACCCCAGCAAGAGTTTCACAGCAGCAGCTGCTCTGGTCTCGCACCAATGTCTGCAAAATATTCTCCATGCTTAAAAGTATTTTCTGTACCTCCTTAAAAAAAAAAAAAAATTAAAAAAATTTGAATTACATTCAGAACATTTTCAGATATTCATCTTTATACTTTTTTATCACCCCTCTCTTCTTGTTTTTGTTCCTTTTAGATGATGTACAAATGTATGAAGAGCAGGGAGATGCAGCCATAAGCTGAGCTGTGTATCGCTACGGAACAGGCTGTATTCAGAGCCCTCTTCACTTAAGTGAGCTGAATAACATTACAGCTCAGCGCTGTTTCTCTGATGGAAGGGTGCGTTTCCTCCTTCAGCCAGATTTCTCCTAATTAATAGTTTCAGAGTGTTTTTCAGGGAGGGTATGGTAGTCTGGAAGAAGTGTCTTTTTTGTTTTTTCTCTTTTATCACTTACGTTTCGATTTTAAGCGGACAGTCTCCTCACTGCCCTGTTTCTCTCACCCAGAGAGTTTTGCCAGGACGCAGTACTATCAGCAGGCTTTGGAGCAACTGAACAGCAATCCCGACGCCCTGGAAGCCCTGGGTGCCCCCCCTCTTAAGGTTCACAACATCCGCCTGACGGATGGGAGTAACCGTGTGGACACAGAAAGAGCACAGGTAACGCCGGGAAGGTGGTGTCACAGGCTGGCTTCCCAAGGCGCTGGGTGACAAGAGATCAGCTAGGGGATTTGCAGTAAGTCACAAGTGGCTTGGGGGCACTGGAAGCCCCCACTGGGTGAGATGCCAGTTGTTTTGGAAGAGGAATGAATTTCCAGAGCATAAATCTGTGCTCTGATGTGAGGGACTAGAAACAGCAAGAGCAGCGGCTTCATGTTGTGCTACACCACAGAATGCCAAGGTACCTCCTAAGTCCAGGGATCACCTTCCTGCTACCGTAAGCCACAAAATCGTTGCCAGAAGCATCCCTCTTCTCCCTGGATACGTCCCATGCTAGTCACAGAATCACAGAATGATATGGGGTTGGAAGGGACCTCTGGAGATCATCTAGTCCAACCCCCCTGCCAAGGCAGGTCCACCCAGAGCAGGTTGCACAGGAACGTGTCCAGGCAGGTTTTGAATGTCTCCAGAGAAGGAGACTCTGGGCAGCCTGTTCCAGGGCTCTGCCACCCTCACAGGAAAGAAGTTCCTCCTCATGTTGAGATGGAACTTCTTATGTTCAAGTTTGTGCCTGTTTCCTCTTGTCCTGTCCCTGGGCACCACTGAAAAAAGACTGGCCCCATCCTCCTGACACCCACCCTTTAAGTATTTATAGGCGTTGATCAGTTCCCCCCTCAGGCTTCTCTTCTCCAGACTAAAAAGACCCAAGTCCCTCAGCCTTTCCTCCTAAGAGAGATGCTCCAGGCCCCTCATCATCTTTGTGGTCCTCTGCTGTCCCCTCTCCAGCAGTTCCCTGTCCTTCTTGGACTGGGGAGCCCAGAACTGGACCCAGTGCTCCAGATGGGGCCTCCCCAGGGCAGAGCAGAGGAGGAGGATGACCTCCTTCAACCTGCTGGCCACACTCTTTAAAGCTTTATTCAGAACAGACATTTGTAGCTGTGGGACGGCGCAACTGGTGCGGGTTTTAAAAGCACCCGTAAGCCTGTGCCACGGCAGAGGGCTGCCCGGCGCGGGGCTGAGCCCCGGGGTTACCGAGTGGCTGGGGAATGCCGCACCGGCTGCTGAGGTGTTGCACAAGGCTACCTTGCATCAGCCCAAGGTTGGGGCGAGGCAAACCTTGCAAACACAAGACCACTTCCACCCTGGGGTGCTGCCTGAAGAGGACTTTCCCTCAGTACTTTTACCCCTTAGTCCAGGCTGCTTAACCCCTGCTTTTGCTGGCAATGTAAAACGTCCACAGTGACCTCTCTGGGCAACTCACTGAGGGATCTCATCACATTTGAATAATTTTGTCCCTCCTGGTGACTAGTTTTGACACCTGGGGACCAAGCAAAGGCAGTAAGGAGTGGGGCAGATGGGGCAGTGAAGGAGGGGGCCTGTCAAGGCAAGGAAAAAACCCAACCTTTAACTAATTCTTCTAAAATTCTACTTTTCCTCTCGCTCCAGCCGGGCTTCACCCACGTGATACCCAATACAATTCCCAGTTTCCCGGGTTTCAGAGGTTCTACAAGGTGACATATCTAAGGCCAGAAACGTGGGGAAAAGGCACAACCTGTTATGCTGATTGAAAAGAAGAGGAGAACCTTTCCCACTGATGTTTTCCTGCATCACCTTTTAAGAATGCTGGTTGCTTGGGTGACTCAGGGTGAAATCAAACCCTGCCTTCTGCCGACCTCACCCAGGACACAAACCACCAGCTTTCTCCTCCGCTTTTTCATGCTCAGGAGCATTCACGTTCTCATGAAATAAACTAGTTAATCATCGTTAATGGTTATATCACAGATCAATTTACTGACTCCACAACACCCCCAGCTCCTGCCTACTGGGCCAGTTGGAGAACCCCTGGCATTTTCTCTTTGTGATTGCGGTACCACCAGCAAACGCTACACTGGAAACAGTCCTTTTATTCAAAAGTTAGACTGTAATTAGCTGTAGCTCCTAGCTTTGTTCGTTAAGCACTTGAGTGGTAGAATTTGTGACACTGAGAAAAATCCTCAAACATCTCATTGCCTGGATGCCCGTTAACGGACCCATCTGTAAGAGGCCCTCAACCTACGGGCTCGTTATGGTTATGGGAACCTCTAGCACCGTGCAGGTCACCTCTGGATCACCAGACTCTCCTGTAAGGAAAGGTGTTTGCTCATAAATATTCCGGAGAGCGAGTGGTTTTCCCTGGGGGTTGCAGCTGTAACACAGTACATTCTTTCAGCAGAGAGAGATTAACCTATGGCAGAGCAGGCGTACTTGCATAGCCATGCACACGTTAGCCGTTTGAAAAGCTTAGTGAAACTCTGAAATACATTAAAAAAAAAAAAAAAAGTAATATGAGGGTTTAAGTTAAAAGGGAGGTGTTGCGTCTTGGACTTTAGAAGAAGTAAATTCCATTTCAGATGATGCTTCACTGAATCTTTAATGTACTTTTACATCTGCAGATAAAGTTACCGGTATCTGGAACGAAATCAGCGGGGTACCTCTATATTAACTCGGAGATGGACCACTCCCGTCAATGGTGCGTATTGGGAGAAACATATAGACCCGGGGAGAGACGTGGTAAGAGGAAAGAGCAGAGCAGGATATTTGCTTTAGTCATCTGTGTTGCTGAGATCACGCACACAAAGGAAGAGGAAATTCACGTCTGAAGGTCTTGTGAAAGGTTATTACCATCATGACGATAAAAATGTAAATTAGTTGAGAAATATATTGAATTCATCCCCACGAATACAGACAGAACAACATGAGCCGCTCATTTGTGTGAAACGCGTCCTAGAAACTCTAGCTCAGTATCTGTACAAATACTGTGAGCCCCAGTAAGGTACTGTCCCCTCCCACCCCTCCTCCCCAAGAAGGATCGAGGCCATCAAGCAGCAGTCCTGACTCTAGCTGGTATTGCAGTAGGGGAATTATCTTACACATTACATCAGAGCCTATCAAGGCAAGCTAAAAACCATCCAAGATTTTTTTTTTCCAGGTGTCCAATAAACACAGTCTTCATAGGATCATTCAGGTTGGAAAAGACCCTTGGGATCACAGAGTCCAACCATCAACCCCACTCTACAAAGTTCTCACCTACACCATGTCCCCCAACACCACATCTAAACGACTCTTAAACTCATCCAAGGATGGTGACTCAACCCCCTCCCTGGGCAGCCTGTTCCAGGGTCTGACCACTCTTACTGTGAAGAATTGTTTCCTAATGTCCAGTCTAAACCTACCCTGTCGCAGCTTGAAGCCATTCCCTCTTGTTCTATCGCTAATTACCTGTGAGAAGAGACCAGCACCAGCCTCTCTACAGTGTCCTTTCAAGTAGTTGTAGAGAGAATAGTTAAAGGTGCTAGAACAGATATATTTCAGTAGAAGGATGCTCTGACTCCACATCCTATAGTAGCAGCTTTACAGTTTGGTAATATTGAAGCCTGAAAGCCTCTCTTGTCAAGGGTTAACTGATTCCTAGAACCGAGCAGAGAATTGCTACGTGAATCCAAAGCCTGTCTTCCATAGCGAAAGAGGAAATTTCATTAGATGCAAAGCTCCTCGCATGCACTTGTTCTCAGAGATCGTGAGGCACTTCTGTTAGCTTTATTTAGGAACCCAAAGCTACAGCGTTTTTGCTCAGCCACCACCAGCCATATGGTAACGTTTTTCTTTTCATAATTAGATGAGCCCGACTGACTGTATTTCTCTTCTGAATAGCTATGGGAATCAAGGTGTAAAGTGACGGGAGGCACTAGGCTGGGGCTTGTGAGGCTCAGGGCCAGACCTGATCTCCTCCTTAGTGACCCCAGGAGGTCCCCAGCCACCTTTCTTGCACGCCTACGCTTCCCTGGGCACCGATATCCTCACTCTTCCTCATCCCCTCCTTACAGATGGAGGGAAATAGCAGTTCCCTCCCGTTTCACTGAGTTACTGTGAAGGTTGCAAGATGCTAAGTTACAGCAGTAATTGAAGTGCATACATCTCTCTCGGAGTTTTGCTTTAAAATGAGCTCTCCACCCGTTTCCGTCAGCAATCTTAAGAGGGAAAAGAAATACGCATCTCCTGTAAAAGGGTTTGTGACAGACAGATCTGTCAGACTGTACCGTCTTGGCTTACATGTGGGCTCCTGGGCACGGCTCCACTCGGAGCTAGGCAGGACTTGGTGTCCTTGCACCCAGCTGAGGAACTAAGAGTTAAATGGCTTGTTCCCATCTGCTCCACAAAGAGAAGCTCCAGAAGTCCCCGAGAGAAAAAACAAACGGGTCGGTGGGCCATGCTGGTGGGGCTCTGAAGAGCGTGCACATGGGCCCTTGCAGTGGGGACCCAGGAGGTGACCAGACCCAATGCAGGCAATATCGATGATGATGCAGGCAATATCGATGATGATGCAGGCAATATCGATGATGATGCAGGCAATAAGTGCCGATAAAATAGCACCGGGTGGAAAACTCTCTCCGCAAAAGCAGTTGAGGCTCCCAAGCCACTGAAATGGTTCTGTGTGAGCAGTCTGCCCATCAGGAGTTACTTATTTATTGTCGTTATTAAAAAAAAAAAAAAAAAAAGACAAAAAAGGGAAATTGGGAGCGCATGAGCTAGTTTGGACCTGGGAGGGAGCGTTGGCTCAGGTGCGGGCAGTGCAGGGATGGGGAGGGCACCCAGAGGCGAGGGTGGCCGAGGCACCAGTCCTGCAAAGTGACACTTGTCTGCCCCAAAGCGAGCGGAGGGAAGGGCCAAGACCCCAGGCCACGCTGAGGGGACCAACCAGTTGCTCCTTCAAGAGTTTTCGTTTCAAACGAGGCAGTTGCTTGTCCCAGGTCGGATGGAGGAGGAAGGCCGGTAAGGGAAGAGTCACAGACCCATCGCACAGAGGTGCGGCAGCCTAATTAGCTAATTGTGTGTACTCGGCACCGACTCCAACAGAAGCAGAGCTGGGTGAGGGCCAGGAGCTTTGAAAAAAAATTAAAAAATAAAAAAAATCCTTAGTACCCTGAAATAATCACCTTTCCCAGCTGGAAAAGCAGCACGAGTGGTCTCACAGAAATGGGTTTGGAGCAGAGCTTGGAGGAAGGAAAAGGCTCCCCCTCAGCCTCCAACAAACACAGTTTCCCCCCCCCTCTCCCTTGAGTAACCATCTTCATACCCCGTCAGGGTTTCAGCAGTCACGTTGAGTGATCACACAGTGTTCAAACCCCTCCAAGCCAGGATAATTCCTTAGCAACACGCTCTGGCTCAAGGGCTGGAGAGGAGCGGAGGAAGGAATGCACCCGCAGGATGGAGAGGAAGAAAGGCAGCGGGTCAGGGCTTGGGGGGGGGGAGGAGGAATGTCCTGTCTAAAAATAGCTGGCAGCATTTTATTTGGGTTGCAACAAATAGGAACACTCATCCCAGACCTTGAAAGGTCTGCTGTGCCGTTAGGGAAAACAGCTTTCAGGAGCTGGCACTCGCAAACCCAAGCTTTAAAACACTGGAGAGAATTTTTAAGAGCAACGAAGGCATGGAATAGTTTGTTTTTTCCATGGCAGCTGCTTCTACGGCAACTTTACTGCTATATTAAAAGCGATCGAAACAAGTTAAAAATCTCTTTTGTTTTGCGCCAGCTGGTGCCTTCAGGATGTTACCTTGAAGCTGCGGGACAGCCAGAATATTCCAGTTTACCACTCCCTGGTGGAAAGCATCGGTGCACGAGAAGGCTAAAAATCAAAGGCAGCTGCTTCTCCGCCTCCCACTGAGCCGAAGGAGCCATTAATCGATTGCGTCCCGCTGCGCCCGTGAAGGTACACGGCTGTCACAAGTGGCAATTTCACTTAAGCGGGTGCTCTCGGGACGATTTTCTCTCTAAGATCGACCTCGGCGTTGTCATAATTGTAGTTTCTTCTTTCTTTTGCTGCTTTATTCATGCGTTCAGCAGAAGGCTAAAATAAATACCTTGCAAAAGACTCGCTGTTCCAGAGAAGTCATGTGTGTGCTCTGCGCCTGCTCCTGTTAACGAATTTGGAGTAAACAAACGAACTGCCAGGAAACGGAGCTTTTCTACGATTGCAGATTAAAGTCAGGAGGGTCGCGCTGCTCTGTCACGGCTGGGAGACAAAAGAGGGCTCCTCAAAGCCGCTTCGCTTGTCCCTCATTTCCCAACGGGGTGTCACAGAAAGCAGGAGGGACCAAGCAGGGAAGGGGAAGCTCAGCAGCAGGCCCCCTCCTCTGCTAATTAATAAGTCACATAATCAAATAGATTCGGAGCCTCCCGGTTGTCATTAAAAAGCTCCCGAGGCGGCAGAGGCCACTCGTTGTAACCCATGAGTTCCGGGACGAGGCGTCTTCGCACCGCTCACGCTGAAGGTCGGGATAAGGGAAGAAGCCACCCTTTCACACCAGCGCCGCCCGACAGGAGTTCAGGAGAGGACCTTCACTCTCTCCTTAGGGAGGAAAACGCTCAGGAGGCACAAAACGGGTCAAATACTGCCGCGGTTCAGTCAGACTACGGCAAGATGTTTTGGGAAAAAAAAAAAAAAAAGAGCTCAACAAAGAGAGGTGGAGAATGGCCCGTCGCCGGGAGCAAGTTGAAGAATAAGCAAAAAAATCCCCAGTTCCCCCCCCCCCCAAACTGCACGTTCTAACACATGGCAAAGCCTAAGGCACAGCCTGAGACGGTGAAGAGACGCGAGTAACCGTCCTGCCTTTCACGCCTTGAGGAAACGGGCAAGCCACTAAGAATGTTCAGAAGAAAGAGTATCTTGGATTTATTGTAACGGAGCAGGTCCGTCGAGGTGGAGCTAGTGAAAGCCCAGGGCTTACACCACTCGGTTCCCTTTTCCTCTCCGCCTCAACGTCCAAATTGGTGCCCTAGAAGTCCGCCAAAGGCACAGGCGATGCAAAGCTCTTCCAGAGTAATTAGTGTTAGATAGAGAAGGGAGAGCTGGAGCAGAATATTTAAGACTTATTAAAGACCAGCGAGCATTTTCCCCGCTCAACAATGACCCAAAAAACTGGGCGAGGCGGCTTTTGAGCAAGTCTGAAGAGAATATGCCAGAGCGCACAGAACCACAGCAAAAGCATCTGTGACAAACTATTTTAGAAGGAAACGGCACACCTGGGCTTTAGTTTGGGATTCACGAAGAGCTGCCAGGATGAACAGCACCTCTGAGGACTCATCCAAGCCATGTGAATGCCCTCCATGCCAGGGGAAGGATTCGGATGAAGCAAGGAAGAGATAGTGCGTCCCAGCTTCAAGATTGAAATCACTGCTAGCTGTTTTCACAAAACAGGATACAAACCATATGATTTAAAAACCAGCAGCCTTCCACGACTGCAGCCCACCTGGCAAGAAAACCACCTGGGAGATGCAAAGATTCCCCTGGCCACCTGGTGTCTCAGAGCTTGGCCAGCTAGGGCTTTTGGTCACTGAAGAAGTTTGGTGGGGAATCAAACAGTTGCCAAGGAAAAGCCAGATCAACCACTTCACATCCATCAATTATCTCTTCCCTGGCTGCTTTAGACCGTGCGTTGCACCGCGACACCACTGCCTGGCCTGCCTCTCACCCTGGTTATCCAAAGCCTGAGGGAGATACCCCCACACAAATCTTACCAGTCACACCAGAGGTTTTACTACCTCGCGTGGGGGAAGCGGAGCTTACAAAGAGGTTCCGTCTCTTACTTAACCCCTAGAGATGGAGCAGAGCACTGCTTTAACTTTAGGCACTCCTGATCATCCTAACCAACCCACAGGTTCCTCAAAGCTGTGAGAACGGGCAGTATCATCACACCATACCAGTGCTTCTCTAAGTCAAATCTTTAAACCTGGAGAAGGAAGAAAGCAGCGGGTGGAGGTGGAAACCAGCAGATCACCAGAGTAGGACAAGAGGAAAGTCACATTCAAATCCCTCCTTTGGTTTTGGTACTTAATAGTCAGTAAACACAGAATTTCTTACCTTTTGACCTTGAAGAACCTCAGAAGCCGCTTCCTCTCTGTGCTTGTGTAAAGACACACACGTTCAAAGCGAGGAGAAAAAAGCAGCAAGCTGGTGCATTCAGTGAGGAACCGCTTTGGCCATGTGGCTCACCTTAAATACACCACCACCCACAGCAGCTGCTTTCAGAGAGGACACAGGTGCAGCCAGGAGAGCTGGAGCATGCCAGGAAAACAGGGAATGCAAAGGTCTTAGAACCATCAGCAGCTGCTGAAAGCCCAAATAACTTCAAGAGAGCACCTGGGCACCCCTTTGCCCCTTCCAGTCTTTTCCACTAAGGTATGCTGGAGCTGATTAGGTTGCATTTAACTTCATTAGGTCATTGAAGCACTAATTAATTGTAATTACATTGTGTTGCATGACACTAAATACCAGTCGGGACAGTAATTTCATTTTGATGGAGAAAATATTCATCTTTTGATAAAAGACCCTAAACCCCCAGTTAAACTCCTTTAGAGAGCCATTTTTTTCTAATCACAGAACGGTTAAGGTCAGGAGGAGCCTCCGGAGACCATCTAGTCCAACTGCCTCACTCACAACAGGGTCAACTAGAGCGGATTGCCTGGGACTGCATCCAGTCAGGTTTTGAAGATGACTGAGGATGGAGACTCCACAACCTCTGGACAAGCTCTACCAGCGTTCAACCATTCTCACAGTAAAAAAAAAAAAAAAAAAAAAAAAAAAAAAAGAATTTTCTTATGTTTAAACAGAATTCCCTGTGTTTCAGTGTGTGCCCTCTTGTCCTACCACTGGGAAGAACCTGGCTCCATCCTCTTTACTGCTCCCCTACAGGTATTTGTACACACTGATAAGGTCCTTCCCAAGCCTCCTCTGGGCTGACAGTCCCAGGTCTCTCAGCCTCGTTGGCAAGTGCTGCAATCCTTTAATCATCTCAATCACTTTCGGTATGTTAAATAATTTATTTTTAAATTGGCTTGAAAATGCGCATGGTTCCTTTTCCCGTCCTCGGGGTGGTTAAAAACAGCCATCCTCACGACCTTTGCTGGATTGCGTGTTTGTTTCTCACTCTCTAGTTTGATCTTAATACCTTCTGCCAGGCAGTCACAACCCTCAAGGAAACCATCAAGGCGGCAGACTGTTCAGGGCAAGAACTTAATTTACAACTGAGGAACGACAGATAATTGCTTAGCAGACTGTTACAATGCTTGCATCTAGTTGAGCGGGACCTCACCAGCACGCAGGGGCTGTATAAAACCACATGTTTTAAAAGCACTGGCTTCATCGTTCCCTTTTGGGCATGTTTCTCCAGGTAGGAACATGGCTTTGTCCAACCGATGGGCCTGTCAGTTCAGTTCCTGGCTTGGGCAGGTGTCTTGGGTCGCACGGGCAACTTTATCATTTGGATTCACCTCCCGCTTAGAAATGGGGACACATCCAGTTCTTTCCCACCATTTGCCTGCGCTTTGTCTGGTGCAAGCAAAATTATTTTCCTGCATGATTTCTGCAAAATTTGTGACCAAGTCCCCCCGCAGCATGGCCCAGGCAGTGCCGTTAACACCAGCAGCGATGGAGACCTGTCACATTCTTGGTGTTACTTTGGAAGACACATCACACCTGGCTAGACACTTTTGCTTCATTTTACGTAACCACCAAATACATAAAAATCACGTCATTTCTTGGCCAACCTAATGCAATTTCTGTTAATTGGCTTTCCAAGAAGATTTGGAACCAACCACCTTTATTCAACAACTCGACGGCCTTTGCCTCCCTTTGCTTGGTAAGGCCGGTGAGAAGACCTTCCAACCACCAAGCGGACCAGCTGGATCTCACAGGGTGCTGCTGGAGGCTGGCAGTGGGTAAGGTGATACCCCAACAGCTCAGGAGGTTGTCCCGTGAGGATTGGTTCAAAGGCACCTTGTGTTCGTTCAGTCCCTACGCTGGGATTACAAGTCAGTTGAAGAGGTGGGGTGCACTGATTTCAAGGCATCGCCGGCTTAGCTGTGACTCTGATCGCAGGACCGAGCAAGGACCCAACGCAATCAACTCCTCTGTGTCTACAGGAAAAAAAGATAATCCCTTCAAGTGGTCAAGTTCCCTTCCCTCTCCTAATTCCGCAGTAACCGTTGCTCTGCTTCACTTCGACAAATCCTAACCTTTTCTTAATTAAGAGAGAGATTTTTCCTCTTTTTTTTTTTTTTTCTCCTCTTTTTTATAAAGCTTCCAGGTTGTATTTTTAGGGAACCAATATATTGTAATTTTACAGCTGTAGGCTGTCCTATAACAGGAAAAATTAATGAAATTAAGCGCCCTTCAAAGAAGAAATGCCTTTCCACAGAAGAGGGAATCCTTTTCTCGCCCCCAGCATCTATCTAGTCGATGCTCTGACTTTCCCCGCAGGAAAAGTCACATCAGGTAAATAACAAGAGTTCTGGACGCAGCGCACCTTGGAGGAGATGGTGAAGTTTCTCTGCTTCGGAGCACACGTTCCAGCATGATTTGTTAAACCTGGATTGATGGCCAATTTGCATCTGCTCCACCCTGTCCTGGACACACAGCTGTCCTACGCCGCACACCCTTCACTGGCACTTCAACACCGTCTCCCCAACCCCACATCTTCAGGCAGGTCATTTCCCACCCTGCCAGACATCTAAAATAACCCTCCTGAGGTTAACGGCGATGTAGTTCTAGGTTGAGTAGACTAAATTTGGGTGACCGCTATTTATTAATCCCCATGGCAGCTTAATTCAACATCTGTAGATGCCGTATATTGTGGAGATCTCTGCATTGCAAGGGAATCGATTTAGTGTGGAAAAGATGTATTTGATGTTTGCTGCGCAAAATTGAACAGATGAATTGACTGAATCAGAAAAACTAAGATATCAGTAATCCTGCTTTATGGGCACTGAGAAAAATAACTTTACAGAAGTCCTTGGAGAAGAGCAAAGATGTTTCAATAGGAGACTCCATCTAACGTATTAGAACCCAGTTCCAGCAACGTATTTCTATCTAGTGGTCAAAGCCAAGCGTGAAGGTGTTCGGCCACCAGCCAGAGCAGAGTTCCATCGCAGCAGTTCACCAGGCAGTGCTGTCCTTCAGCTTTATTATCAATTCCACTTATCACGCAGTCATCCTGCACCAAAGTAGCATAACTTTTGGAATTCTGTTTCAAACCAGTAATGCTGTCTTGAAGAAATATTACTTTTTTTTAAAAAAAAAAAAAATAACCCTGTGTTTCCCAGTGCGTGAAGAACAAAAGACCCATCAGCTGTCCAGAAAATCATTTATTGTAAAGTTCCTGAAACAGTAGACACCTGGTCAGAAGTACAATGAACTGGCACTATTTCTTTGAAAAAAAAAAAAAAAATAGTTCAACTGTCTTCCAGGAACAGCACCTGGAATATTCAGGAGAGATCTTAAGCCATGGAATAGCTTGGTGCAAGGCCCACCTTCCCCCCATCCCCTCGTCCCCTCCCAGCACCACCCCTGGAGAATGAGTTTTATTTGCATTTCCTAACAGCTCTCAAGATTCACCTGGTAGATCACAAGCTGGAATTCAACCTTTTGCATTTAGGGACCCCTCAAATGAAATACGTAAGAAAGGAGACAAATCACAATGCAAATTCAGCTTTGGACAAAAAAAAAAAAAAATATTATTTTATAGAACTTTTAGTTTAATGACTATAAAAATCCATAGCCTCTTGCTTAGAGAGGTGAACGTAGCAACAAGACGAGGAGACAAGGCTTTTCTTTCACCTAGATGTTTGCCGTTTATTCCAACAACTGCAAGGCCTGGACCACCACCACCACCCCCCTCCGGCCTATAGATAAATAGTTCTTATCTCTTGCCTCAGAACCATAGAAATAACAATTCTCCAGCAATTTCTAACAACACCTGCCCTTCCATTCCTTTCAGCTTCCTGCGCTCAAGCAGCCAGCAGCCGTGCTCCCAGCGTTAGGAAGGCAGCCAGCCAGTGCCCAGTCTGGAGAGCAGGGGCCGAGAGCACCGTTCCCCACAAGGGCCAAGGAGCCGATTCCTTCTCCACAACCACCCCCTTTTCCCCACAAACACTTTAAGGCATAAGCAGCTTTTTTTTTTTTTTTCCTCTTCCAGAAGAACCCCGCAGGTACAGGTAGTCCTCCCTATTCACGGAGCTGCAGAGAACCAGCTCTTCTTCACAAGCTAGTGATTTGTTCCCACTATTAATGTGTTATTTCACTAGTAACTAAACCTCTCTCAAAAAAACCCAACACTTTAACCCCCTTTTCTGCAGCGTAGGGTAAGAATTCCTCGTTTACAGCTTTACCCACACTTACAGCGGAACAGAAATAGCTTCAAGTGTGTGGGACTGGCTGATAGTCCTCCAGTTAAATGTTATAGAATCTTTTTTTTTTTTCCTATTATAGGTCCAATCTACGATGCCTTGTTTATAACTTACACTATTAAACTTTCACAACTTTATACAAATTCTTAGCGATGTTAAAAAACACTGTACAAAACCACCTTAAGGCACAGAGAGTTAAAAGAGAAACGCAGCCCATTTGAAGCCTCAAAGCAGCCAATTCAAGAGAAACTGGCCTTGTAATAAGTACATAGTTCATTTATACATGTTGAGCTTCATTGCCATACAATAAAACCAGTAAATACAGGACAAAACGCGTGCTGCTCAGCATCTACTCCTTTTCTTTAGTACTAAGCCCTCTCTGAGACATGACCTGTGGTTATAAATAGGAATTGAAGCAGCTTATAGGTCCCTCAAATGGTTTGTTTTGAGCAACCATGAGCTATTATTATTTTTATCTGTCAGAAAAGGATTTCCTAAGGCAATACCCCTCCTCCAAGCAAACTGCCTTGGGCAAGGGACCGAACAGTTAAAAAAAAATAAAATATGCCCGTGAAGAGTACTGTCGTGCTTAAAAAACCCTGAAACAGATCAGCATCATCGGTAGGGTCAGCAAACATGCAGTAATGCAGCCACTGCCCACCCCCATACATGCCCAGGTACCACCACTACTCTGCTGGTTCAAAGATGCTCATGCTATTATCAGTCGGCCATTTACCTTTTATGTGAAGGAGGAACCCAAATATTAACACAGAGCACTGAACTCCTATTCACTCAAAAGATTCGGAGCATTCTTGGTACGCTTGGAAATTAGGAAAACTCTGTAGCAACATGGAAGAAAAGGAAAAACTAGCTTAACGGTTTCTTAGTCATTGTTTTATAGCAAGAAAACTTTTGTCAGGGTTTATTATAAAGGAACAGCATAAGGAAACCAAATAAATAGTTGAATAGTTAACAGTATGCAATATAATAGTACTAATCTTCAATTACATAAAAATTAAACTTTGGAACAGCATCAATATGAAAGATTTCTTAGAAAACTAGGACTCAGTCCGAGATCCTCAGACCTGTACATTGCAAAAACCAGTCAAATTTGATAACCAGTTGGTCCCCGCTTCGTCCTCTGAGGGACGATGTCCATTGAGAACTATGACCCATCCGTACGGCTCCCTGATCCCACTCTGCCCCATCATACACACGTGCTGTTTTTCCAAGTGTCTAAGAGAGAGTGATCAGGCAGCACGAGGTACGAGTTGTGCTTCATTGTTTCAGAGGAAGCAGTGTAATCTCCTTCCTCATCTGATAGCTGTATTGAACAAGGTTATGCAATTTAGCCTAAGGATGCTTCTTTCTTCCTTAAAGCAGCAGTTAGAGGAACAGAAAGAAGGCAGCAATGACCTCATGCTCCCAGTAAAACCCCAGCTGTGTTCTGGGCGGGGGGGGGTATGTGGAATTGAGGGCTGATTTATCATTAGTTGGACAAACTGTCTGATCTAACATGGTGAAGTCAGTGGCAGGAACTTGCACAGAGCTACATCAGACCCTCTGCCATTGTCTTTGTTCCGCTCATCAGCGCTGTGCAAGTCACACCGAGCTAGATTCTATTAGCGCATCTCACCCAACGCAGGAGGGAAGGGAGTCATCTCTGCTGGCTCTCGGGAGTGACCGGCTTAAGCAAATCCATCACCCCCCGGAGCAGAACTTAACTGTGCTCCCAAATAAAGAAGTACCACCACTGTGATCTGGAATTGTTCCCCGATACGGATTTCTTCACCCGTGGGATGCTCATCTCTTGCTAGAGAAGCACAGCTTACTGTGGCTTTACACCAGGTGAGTCTGGGCCTCTGACTTGACATAAACTTAAAGAAATATATACACGGTACAGTTTTGAAATCTGTAAGTCAAACCAGTTGATCAAATTCTCTCAAACAATTTTTTTTTTAAATCAGTAGATAATTCCACTGAAGTCAGGAGTGCTAAAAGGTGTTTGAGGAAAACCCAGCATTATATATTTGCATTAAATGCCAAAACATATCCTAAAATACTCAACAGCTGTCACTGAAACCCTTCCAATGTCAACTTCCCCATAACACTGGAACAATTAACAAAAACTCTGCTATCAAGCAACAAAAAAAACCACAAGTAAAAATTACAAACAAAAGTAAGCATTTGTTAAATTCCCACCAGCCACTTGAAATCTTGTTTATCTGTTTCATGAAATTAAAAACTTGGCACATTTTCCTTGGATGCCATTTATCAACATTTTCTTTTATCTAGAGCTTTTATTGCATATCAGAAATTCACTTGGCTAGGATAGCTTTGTTTAGTAGAAAACACTGCTTTCCAGTGATAGCTATGAAGCTCCACACAGTTCAGTAAATGAATTCTCCTGGTATTTCTTGCAGCAACGGTTCCTCAAATTTAAATCGTTTGGAAATGGCTTTCTGCTCAGTTACTTTTTCTTTTTCTGACTGCCTACATTGTCCCAGCGTATACGAAGCCACTACAATTAGTTCTTCTGTCACTATGGATTCTTCCTCTTCAGCCTTCTCAGCATCTACTGATTTTTCAGAGGCAGAATCTGCATCTTTCTGGGTGACATCGCTGCTCTCCCCTCCTGTGCTCTTATTCCAGACCCTGCAAGCAGGATTATCGCTTTGTTCTAACCATGGATGTTGAAGACATTCTTCAGCAGTTGCCCGGTCCCTGCAGAGCAAGGAGAAGTGTTAAAATAAACGTCTGAAAGCATTTGAATACCTTGCAGAAGAGATCCATACAAATTATTCCAAGGATGTGACTGTATTAAAGACAGACTGATAAAACTTGTACAAAAACGTGCTGATAGCTACCTTCTTCCAAAAAAGCCCAGCAGCAGCCCAAGGAGATGAACTGCTACCGTTTAAAATAAAGGAATTCATAGATCCTTAAGCATCACAGTTTACACTCCCATGCCTCCAACCAACTTTCAAAGTTTATACAGATGGTATTTTTTTTTCCCCATATAAGAAAATTACTCAATCCTTACATTCTTAAAGAATTCCCATAGACAAGCAGTAGGCAATTTCAATAGCTGTCACGGCCCACCATGAAGAAGTGGTGAAGTTCCACAGAAAACACCTCCTTCTATTTACGAGGCCTGGAATTTCCAATTTGCTGCCCATTGAGAAGAGCATACTAATGAACTGGAAAATGAGGACAATACTCTACCAACTCAGCAAGAGTAAAAGGCTCAAAGCACAGCTCATTTAAAAGACATCGGCAAGGTACATGTAAAAGAAGGTCAGTATGTAGTACCGCGTGCGACAATTCACATACAGTTTTTTGAAATGAGTTTGAGTTTTAATTACTGACACTTGGATGCTTTCAGAACATGCAAGTCCGGAGGGAAATGGAGAACTTCTCTTTTCATATACATGAAAAGTAATACCACGATGAAATATGAACAATAAAAGTTCTCTTATACTTTAAAAATGAGAACGCCAAGCACTTGATATATTTAAAACTAATCCAGTCAGACACATTAGCATATAGAATTGTATTTTACTTACTCAGGTTTCTTAACCAGCAGAGTTTTGATGAAATCCACAGCAGACTCTGAGATGAGGTCAAAGTCTTCTCCAGAGTAACTTATGTTCATTTGAGATATATTTAAGAATGTTTCTTGTTTATCATCCCCTAAGAAAGGCGATATCCCTGTTAACATGACGTATGCCAGTACTCCAATGCTCCTAAATTAAAAGTAAAAAATAGAAAAGCATTTTTTAGTGTTTTACTGTAAAGTAATGTTTTCAGTAAAGTAAGTTATGATGACCATTAACTTGTTCCACTTACCACATGTCAGTTGCTGTACTGATTGGGTCATAACTCAGAATTTCAGGAGCTATTCAGGGGAAAAAAAAAAGTTCTATTTTTGTCATATGTAGACATAATATTGTAGTTATATAGTGCAATGACAGGCATGTGGTAATATTTAGTATAAGCCATTTAAAGCCCGACAGTCTTTTGAAATAGAGATATTTCCAGGCAAGTTATTTAAGTGATTACTATCATTCATTGGTTTTAAAGTAAAACCAGTTGTTTTCCTTTTATTGTCCTCTTCAGAAGCCAGACCAGTCTCCTTCCCAATTAAGGAAGCACTATACAAATTTCTCACAGAAAAATGAGAAATATCCAACATTCCATATTCCAGCACTGAAATCCATACCCATATATACTATACAACTTAAAAGATATTTTTCAAGTACGTTTTTCAAGGGCTGGAATGATTTGCTTTTAAAAAAAAAATGAAATGGATACAAACCTCCACAAGCTAAAGTATTCTATTCAGAGACTGAATATGTAATACTTGTTATCACTGCTGGTAAGAACAACCTAAAGCGTGTTCTCATCTTCAACACAGGCACACAGTTATCACTCAAGACTAGCAAGGCTCACCAGTTCTAGCTTTTACAGCAGTACCACATCCAAGTATTAACCCCATCTTTCGACACTGTAACGACACAGCCAGCCTGCCATGCACTAAATTGAGGCATTTTCTCTGTTCACTCCCCCCAAAGCCCGGACAGCCCCCTCCTCAGGGCTACACCACTCCTATAGTAACAACTTACCTACATATTCCGGAGTTCCCATAATTTCTCTTAGTTCCTCACTGCTCTTCATTATTCTGGAAAGGCCAAAATCTACTATCTTAATGTCTCCCAGAGGAGACTTACTGGTTAGTAGAATATTTTGGGGCTGAAAAACAAAAGGAGACTTTCAGGATCACCTCAATCTAATGTCTATGACACAATATTGCATCATTATTTTAGATCACGAGTAGCAATAATGCATTCCATAAAAGGTACGATACTCAGCATCATTTATTTATTCATGGGATTTCCCCCACACACACAAGGTGAACTTGAAGAGACACGCAGGCTAAAAGGAGTGGCGGGGTTTTCTGTTCATAACTGAGAACCAAACATCTACCTTTATTAGCTTAGAACAGATACAGAAGACATGCCAGTAGCTATCATTTAACAATAGCATACAAATACCTCCACATTTGTACCTTTAGTCCTTCATATCACCTTTTTAGCCCCCTTTCCTCCTTGCTTCCTTCCAATAGATGGTGTAAAATACCTCCTGTTGAAGTGTGTCCAAAAACACCCAATCATTTAAAAAGGGCTGAACACACAAAACTATTTTGACTACACCTGTTTAAAGAAAGTCTGTTGCAACCGACCTCAATCTTGTTCAAAGTACAAACAATTGTATTACAGAATGCTAACTGAAGAACAGTTTAAAAAAAAAATAATACAGCAGCCTGAAAAACAGGTTTTTGAGAGCATCACCTTTGGATAAACTTGTTTGCTCTGACGTCACTAGATCTTGGCTGTCATCCTTCAAAGCAACTTTGTGGTCATTAAGAAGATCCTTACCATGAACTCTGAATGCTAGCTTGATTTTTAAAAAAAAAATAAAATCTGAAAACCAACTTCAGAGAACAGGTCTTAGATTTTTTTTTTGTAACTGAAGCGTATTCTTCCAAAAAAAAAAAAAGTGTGACCCTCCCTGTCCTCAGGCCAATGATCACATCAGGTTCTAACATTAACTTCTCTGAATAGTAACACTGACAGTTGGCACTGCATTCATGCCTCTGATGAGCACAAGTTCTGTGAAAGTGAAGCCTTTATTTATTGAGAACCTGGATCACCTCGCATCAGGGGTGGTTGAAAAGGAAAGAGGGCAAAAGAGTAAGAGCATGAAAGCAACCCCTGACTGATAAGCCAACTGGATTAACACCAACATTTATACTTTTTCCCCTGCTCACTGAGCCATTCTCTCCTCACCCCCGTGCCAATCATGAAGGCGTGCTTCCACATGAATCACGGAATCAGGGAACTGTCAGAGTTGGAAGGGACCTCTAGAGATCATCTAGTCCAACTCCCCTGCTACAGCAGGGTTGCCCAGAGCACATCACTCAGGACTGCATCCAGGCAGGTCTTGAAGATCTCCAGAGAAGGGGACTCCACGACCTCCCTGGGCAGCCTCTTCCAGGGCTCTGGCACCCTCACCGGAAAGAAGTTTTTCCTCATATTTGAATGGAACACATATTTGAATGATCACAGAAATGAAAATGTCCAAGGACCTTTCAGAAACCTTGCGCCAGTTCTCCTTGCTGCAGGACCTAAATATAGTCAAGCTCTTTCACTCCTGCTTCATTAAACCCCAGTATTTCCAACGAACTCCACGATGTCAATCTATTTTCTGTTTGTAAATCTATGTCTTAAAAACAGCTTTTTTAAATTTGCTTACAAACTGGGATCTGGTGGCTGTACAAAGACTTTTGGAGCTGCGCATTACCATACACTTTATAGTAGTTCACATTTGTAATTCTGTACTTGTATTAGAAAAGCAAACATCCAAAACTGCTGACTATGCCTCCCTAATTAGCCTCTCAGATGTTCTTCCCAGTGGGAAATTTAGTTACTTTCTGAAGAGGCAAATGGAAAGCATGAGAAAAGCATTTGTTCTCTATATTTAAACAAAGAAAAGTTTTTAATGGAAACATTTAATGAAACCCTTAAGCCCTGTATTACAATATTTTAGTAGATAATGTAGTTGCCAGAAGTCTTTTTTGTCTGTTTTTTAAAAAGCAATCTTATTCCTCAAAACACACCTATGCAGGGAAAAAACCTGTCTACAGTACAAATTGAGCCATAAACCTATCAATTCATAACAAAATACCAGTAATTTTCATCTTTTAAAGAAACATTATGGGGTTCAAGTGAAGTGAAAGTCTAAACACAAGCATGAAGCCTTAAAGAAGCCGTGGCATTGAGTTGACCATAGTTTTCAGCTCGACACAATTACTTTAACACTTTAAGAAAAGGAAGATCATTTTCCCACGTCTGTACAGCTGTTTCTCTTCTGTTTTCCCACTCCTATAACACATCTGGGTTTGCATAATGCCCATTAGCCCAGAAAGGCACTAGAGATGCAGGCCAGAGGCTCTCCTGGTAGCCGTTTTGAAAAGGGCTTTTTTGCTCTTACCACCAAGCCTTAATGAAACGGGAAACATTTAAAACCTTCCCCCTCTAGTGCAGTAAGGCTTAAAAATTCCAATTTCGATCCTCTTATGCTGTGCACTGAACAAAAACATAAAAAGAAAAAAATTCCTGCCTAAATGGACCATCTGAATGGCTGTACTTTACTACAAGATTGGTATGTGCACAGAAACCACATGATGTGGCCACGAGTCTAGAGCAATGTCACATTAGCACAGCCAGAAATGGGTACCTTTGTAAATGATTATAAAAACAAGAATAAAGTTGCATTTTTCCAGGCGTACTGTCAGCAATCAGAAACTTCAGGAATCTGAGACTTTGGGTATAGCTGTATCATCATGCCAGAGTAACAGCAGCGAAAAGCGTAATTTGTCAACGCATATATTCATCAGTCTTGCATTTTTCACTTAAATTTGACTAAAAAGAGCACAGCTTTCTTGGCACTATTAACTTCAGTGCAAGGCTCAAAGTAAAGGCAATATATACAAAGATCTGCTCTCCTCTAGAAGCTGTAGAAACTTATTAAACTTATTCTGTGAATCACACAACTAGTTTGTAATAAGTGTACTTAGTGAAATGGGATACCTACCCTTCGACCCTAAATTGCCAGCAGATTTTGGAATCTTCTCAACTGACTATACAATGGCAAAATCCACATATTGCAAATTTGCCATCATTCCAGAAGCTTCTATGAACTTACGGCCTTAGTATTTCTTGTATCTTTAATTGGTTTCAAGAAAAATATGACTAAGGATGCATAATAAAAGCAATATTTTTAAACTAATCAATGCTTCACCTTAACCTGCAATATTAATTATTTAATTTTATGACACTGTAAAAAAGAAAAATCAGATCCCTAGAAGATGATACAGGAATTATCCAAGGAATAACGGGCAGAAACAGGAAAAACACACTACCTGGGATACCTCAGCTACATTGTGTGTAAAGATATTAAACAAGGCTGATCAGCCTGCCCTAAAAAACTTAAAGGACTCCTTTATCTTTAAGCAATTGAAAGGTAACACCAGAATTTGCTTGGGGTTTGGGTTGTTTTGGTCCACATGTACAAGTGAAGAAGTGCAACAGTCACTGAAAGAGTACACATATTAGACTGGCATCACACTTAATTCCCCAAAATAAGCAATGCAAGTCTGAAATTCAGAAATAAAGCTATAATCAAAATAGGTTCTGTAGAAGCTGGATACTCTATACCTGACTATTAAGAAACAGCTTTGCTCTAATTGCTGGACAGGTTTGAACACCAGATTAAACTGTTCTTTTGCCCTGAAAAAAATAGGTTTTTAAAAATTTTTAACTCTTTATTTCCTGGGTGTTTCTTTAAGCAAGGAATACTACGCTTCTATTAGTACCTACACTTCTGTGTAATAATCATTCCACCTGTAAAACTCAGCTGAGAAAATTCATCTGTAATGTTTTTTTTTTTTAACAGGCCACTTCTTTTGTAGTTGCATTAGTTTGCTTTCTGAACATCAGTGTAAAATGACAACCCAAACAATTTCAAACAATGATTTTGCTAGTTGTCCTTGCTGTATGCAACATCTTGAAAACAACAGGGAAAGAAGTTGTCTGTTGGATAACCAGTGTAATAGATAACTTGCATAGCCCAGACCCCAGGCCTATGCAAGGCTCTTCACCTACCTCCACTGCATACAAGAGGCAGCTAGTCCTTCCTCAACCTTTTAAAATTAATTTAAAATTATCTTCCATTCCCAACTACTTCCAAGTTTTTACCAAATACCAATTCAAGATCAAGTCAAACGGCAAAAACGTAGAGAAAGGAGTCTTCCCTTCCTCTGCAGCTTTTATGCACCATTAAGAGGAGATGAAAGACTCCTGACTACAGTCTATGCACACCCTGCAAATTAAACAGCATCAACACAATAATGTTGAGTGATATTTAATTTGCACACAGTAGCATTGTATTTGCTCTTTCTCCAAGTCAAGACTGGATTACATGAGTGGATTTTGCTATTAAAAACAAGCCATTTTTCAACCATCTTCCAGGAGAACCATGCTTTTGGAAAAGAAATGAGCAGGTGGCAACCCTGCTAGGCCACATCAAAACACCTAATTTTCCTGCAGTGTTTAGTCTCACAAGAAAATCTCTTGCATCTATTAAGGGGGCAGACAGAAGCTAAAGCAAGTTAGCTGTCAGTGGCATAGATCTGTTTGATTAGATTTGTCATACAAAACTACAACTAGCTGACAATCACATACTGACAACCATTTTGACTTAAATTCTTCCAGGCATGGAGCCTGACTTCTTTTTTTGAAGGTGCAACGTAGGAAAATTGGAAGAACCTTTCCAAAGGCATTTGTACCAGACAAATGAAAGGGAAACTACTTTAGAGACCCAAACGTGAAACTAATAGCACAAGGAAAACATTTTAGCAAATATTTGGAAACTTTTTTGATATTGGCAAACACATTGCTTACCAGCAGTATGCTTTGCACCACTCTTCCAAACATCACCCTACAAAACTAAGTATTTAGTAAATTCCATAGTGCTGTAAGCACTAGCTAAAGCAGCATGAGCCATACTATACAATAGAAGATGGTTTGAGGCCAGTGGGTTAATAAACATACAGCCAAAACCAGCATCCAACTTCAATTTTTGAGTTCCTTCAAAAATGGGCCTTCTTTAAAAAAGTCTTGCAAGGCACGTGGGTCAATCAGTCTTCACAAGTCATAGCTTTTAGACCTACAGTTTCCATTACTTTTCTTTGCCAATGTTCCAAAGAGTTCCCTAAACCTTATTTTGCAAAATAAGGCCAATAGTCTCACATATCATGAAAGTAATCAGACTGTAACTAGGACGCCTTTTAAGATCCACTTTTCAAAAACACAGTGCACACTGCAGTAATGTATAAACATATTAAACTCAAAACACCAGATGATTTGCTCTGCTAATTAAGTTTTAAGCACCAGCAAAGCAATGCTGGATCTGTCACTGAGAACTGGAGATGCTCAATTTTATAACGTAAGTTTTCTGATCAGTTGGAAAGAGTTTCTAAGTAAACTTTTTCTGAACTTTGAATCAACTACCCATCCACAAGCTGTAAGCAACACCCCAGTCTACTTCTGCCATTAAGAAATGTACTGTAGTCAAATAAAGCACAAAGCATTTCCAATTACAGATACCCAGCTGATAGTGCTCAGGAACACCACAGCTTTAACTACAAACATGTTTGGATACATATTGACCACAGACATGTTTTAATTTTTACACACTTTTCAAGGAAATTCAACTGGAAGTATTTTTGGCCAACTCTGTAGAGACACCGAGTATGTTCTGTAAGCCTACTGGAACTTTAAGGAGTTCTAACTGCCCATTTTTAGTCCTTGTGAACACTTACTCTCACATCACTTGCTAAAAATTTTCCATTTTTTAGTATTTATTAGCATTTTTACTAATTTTTACTATTTAGTATTTACTTTAGTACAATTATTAATATTCTGTGTGTATTGACTAAATCAACGGGCTACAGAAAGTTTTAGAGGATACCAGAAATAATTTGAATAAATGGTTGGAAAACCAGGCAGGTGAGAGATTTGTGTGCAAATATTACTCATCATCTGCTTTAGCTGATAAATGGTGCGGGATGTGCTAGGTTATATATTAAACATGTACAGCTTGATACTGGAATCTACTGGTAGCTTTGTAATACTTAATTGCATTTTGGCAGTAGAAGTGAGGCGCTCAGCAACAGAAGCAGCATGTAGCAGCTTACTACATGCTTAGCAAATATGGGAATTGGACATGTAAAAAAGAATTTGAAAATGTTAATGCAAGATACTTTTTATACTGCCTTGCTTAGTAATAATAAAGTAGTTCAACCTCAAAATGAGATAAAATTGCATCTTCCATATGAGTATGCATGGAAGCTAAAGAAAATTATTGCAGCTTGCTGCCAATGGGAGATGATAGTTTTCTGGATCCCCGTTACAACTCCTTCCTTAACCATAAGTGATACTCTGGATTTTGTATGATGGCAACTGTACTTTTCTTTGTGTCAAAACTACTTTTCAGTAAGGAAAAATATTTACTCCAGTAAATCATGGTAATTGATATAACAGTAGGGTGGTAGACAACTGGCAGTGAATAACAAACATTTAAATTAAGTTTTACAGTAATTAAAAAAATACTGAAGTGTTATAAATGCATTTAACATTTACTGTTTACCAGTCCAGTTACTTCATTCTGAAGCATTACACTTTATACTACTAGTGTCTCCGCCATCCTTCTGTTCATTAAAACTCAAGTCCAATACAAAAACTAACATTTTTTGATGACCATATAATACCCATACATCTTTACTGCACTTTAAAATGAGCCAGGTCTTACCCAAAATACTCATTCACAATTTAAAGTGCAGCGCAAATCCACTTTTGACTTTATTATATTTCACTTAATCAAATGAAGTTTATATTTAACATAATCATAGAAACTCCCCAAAATGTGTGCAGCCCTGGTGGCTACTGCATCTCAGAGGTGAATTTTATTATTCGTGGAATAACTACATAAAAATTGTGTTATTTACTAATTAGCATTAGTACAACATATGCCCAATAAGAAAGTCAGTAGATAATTAATGAGAAAAATACAGCAATCTTACCTTTAAGTCAAGATGAACCACATTGTTTCTGTGCAAGAATGAAACTCCTTCTAAGATCTGCCTCATAAGTCGTTTAACATCTTTTTCTTTGAAGGCTTC
The DNA here is from genome assembly GCF_964106895.1 of Numenius arquata. Lineage (NCBI taxonomy): Eukaryota > Metazoa > Chordata > Aves > Charadriiformes > Scolopacidae > Numenius > Numenius arquata. Next base: position 73,134,596 of record NC_133579.1, on the reverse strand, counting down.
CTCCCTTTCAGCCACACACTGGTCAAAGATTTCACCTCCAGCAGCACTAAGGAACAATATGAATTTTATTGTTTCAAAGACTAAGTTATAGCCCCCATTTTGTTCTACTTGCACTATTTTATTTAGCATAAGCAAGATCAGCAGGCAATAGCATCCAATAGCGATATTTTCAGTTATTAAGTATTTGACAAGCTTTTACAGCCTAGGAAGACTTCTTGACAATATGGCAGCCTTGGAGAGAAGCAAAGATCTTAGTCACTTAGGTTAGAGAATATGAATACTACAGAAACTTTTGGGACTATTTTGGAAATACTACTGGCTATGCTTAAGATGAATGCCCCATTTGTTTGAGGGCGGTGTTTACATAAAAGGTGTGCCTTTTGCCATTCTTAAGAAACTACATGGAAATTTGGCCAAGGCAAGCCTTTGTAAACACAAAGCAAAACCAGTCCCACTTCCAATTCTCCTCAAAACACTTTGCACATAACTCAAAAAGAGTAAAGTTTATAACTGAATTGTTTGTGAAGTCTCTGATACACAGGAATGCATTAAGTTTCTAAATGGCTTGGAAATCTTAGCTCTCAGCTTGCTTCCTTATCTTTTGTTTGCATATGTTAAAATAAATAACAAAAAATATAAAAAGAACTACAGATGAATGACTGTTTTTAAAGTATTTTGAGGCTAAATGCCACTACAACATGTACAACATAACTACATAGCGTCAAAGTAAGAGCAGCAGAGGCTCCATCTTAAAACAAGAACAGGCATAAGAACGTTAGAATGGAACCCTTTTGCCTATGGATTGTTGAATTACTACTTAGCAACTTATAGATTAAATCAACACATACACACTTTGTTCCGCATGCAATTCTATCATCAGCCCTCGGTGAGAGACAGTGAAACCCCCGAGGACAGTATCTTCTCCAGTTACCCAAACTGTGGCATGCCAAACCCGACTTTGTACGAGTGTTAACCTTTATTGACGCATTGCCACATATTCTGCCTTTGCCTGCTCTTTTCTAATAAATTTTATTACCAAGGCAATCCAGAAGACAGAGAGGCACATTCAACCAAGACATAACAGCAAATTAGAGCTCTACAAATATGGTGCATTTGGATTATGTACCCCCAGAAAAAGAACACTTAAATACACTCAAATTTTCTTTTTGTCTACACTAAATTTGCTGCTACAGTCCTAGCACCTTAAAATGCCTCATGGCTTATAAAAAATTTTTTTGCCTTCCCAGATATTCTCATTACTATTATTTAAAATTCTCCCCACAGATCGTCTTACACGCAAAAAAGAATTTTAGAAGGGGTTACATCTTAACTTTTTCTAAAGAGTTTTATGTTTCTATCCTATGTGCTTGCTAACTGGTACAGCAGTACAATTTGATCTATTATAAAAAGATTTTGTTTTAAAAAGATTTACTTTTAAAAAGATTTTTTTCTTTAATAAATCAAAACCAATTTGATTTATTAAACTAAGATTTTCTTTTAAAAAGAGAAGTCCATTAAATAATTATTTTTCTTCACCCTGTCTCAAAGATGATGGAGTTCAAGAATAAAATGAGTTTTCAAAGGAGCATTAACACTTGAATTCCTCTAGAGAAATTGCATACGCCTGACACTATCACATCTTTCTTCAGCACACGTTTATTTGGAAAGAGGCAGTAATATTTCAACTTTGAACAGATGGACACGGGATAGTGTATTCTAATATTCTAAAACAAATTCCTTCAAAAAGCAGAAGCAGCAGCAATTTCTATCCCTTCAAGACAGGGATAGAAAAACATCTACTGCATGCCATATGTTACTACGAAGAATGATTTAATTCCTTCTAGCAGTTAATTATAATGCACATATAGTGATAAGATCTACTACCAAAATTACTAACACGATGTGTTTTACAGCAACAACCCTAGAATTTTGTGGTATAGCTCTGCCACTTAAAATAAGCAAAACAAGACTTCTGCTATTTAATTCTGTGAAATCTGATTTATACCCCAAAACTGCTGTTGTCAGCCAGGGATCACACTTTCTTTTCAATAGAGCCAGGCCAAAAAATGGACAAAGGGGGAGCCTTATAAAGCCCTGTTAGCTACATGTCTACTTGGTAGACATCTGTTACAATTAAGTTACACTCATAAATGAACACTGAAGAAGGCACCAAGCTAAAATTAAATGTGTTAAAAGTCAAGGCAATAAAAGTTGAAGCATATAATGTCCCATACTGAAATCAAGAGACTGCACTAACATATAGAATCATAGAATTGTCTGGGTTGGAAGGGACCTTTAAGATCATCTAGTCCAACCATCAACCTAACTCTGATAAAAACCATCACTAAACCATGTCTCTAAGCACTATGGCAACCCGGCTTTTAAATCCCTCCAGGGATGGGGCCTCAACCCCTTCCCTGGGCAGCCCATTCCAAGGCTTAAGAACCCTTTCCATGTAAAAAATTCTCCTAATCTCCAATCTGAACCTCCCTTGGCACCACTTGAGGCCATTTCCTCTTGTCCTATATGACAGGAGAAACTACTGGACCAAGAAAACTCTTCTTTTTTAAAAGATATTTAAGTAACTTCCAGTACCTCTAAGGATGTCTAGGTTTATCAGTATTTTTTAGAGTGAGACAAGCAAATACAGCCCTTACACATAGACACTCACTTCATGTTATACAAAACATGGCCATTCCCAAATACCATAGACAAATACACTTAGCTTCACAAAAAATTTCACATAGAAAGGTGGTTTTGCATGCAAGGTTTCATTTTTTTTTTTAATCAACTTTGCTATTTAGGATGCAGATAGAACAACTTTTTCCAGACAAATCGTTCTATCAAAAAAATTACCACGTTCACTAGTAACTAGTGACCCTTGACAAGAACATTGGGAAATTTGTTGCTGCGAGACTGTTTTGTGTATTGTTGCTGCGGATTGATTCCCTTAAGCGAAACAGTCAACCAGCTGTGAGCCAACCCAGTCACAAGTGGCTGAAAGTACAATTCAAAAATGAACTCCAAAAAAGATTCTCCTGCACATCCGTGCCAAGTTTTGCCAAGCTGCTCGCACAATACTTTCAACTCAGCTATTTTGTATTCCTTAGCTAGAGCCTGGGGGGCGAAAGACTTAATCAAAACACAAAAGGGATTAAAATACCTGCTAGGAAAGTATTATAGGCATGTCATTGCTATGATTTCTGTATACATGCAGACTGGGAGTTCTCTGGTGTTCGTAACATCTACCCATTTTTCTTCTAAGAGCACATCTTCCATTAAGCTATAGCTTTTCTGATGGTCATTATGAAGTAACAATTCTGCAAACCGCTGGGCACCCCCACCCACCTCCACAGAAAATCTGCCTAGGGGATAAAAGCAAAGAATTGTCCTTAGGACAAGTCAGTCTTTAGGAAAACAAGTCATCTTAATATAAAAAAAATGGAGAAGGAAATACTTAAGAGCACAGTGCTTTGAAATCCAGTGACACTTAGAATGCATTATTTCTTTAGAACACACTCCCTTAGCTAGGTATATGAAAAAAATGTGAGACATGAATTCTTTCCAAACTTAAAAGCTACAGGAACCAGAATTCTTTAGCTATTTTAATTTGTTTCTCAAAGTACTGTTGTGCTATTAATTTCTCTATAGTTTCAAGTGAAATCCAACAGCCCTTCAATGAAAAGCAAGCTAACATTTTATTACCGCTTATCAGCTTAAACAAGCTAAAAGTCAGTTGGAAGTCTCGAGCATTAATCTTGGTTACAATTATGTTGACTTTAGGGCCGATGGAGACTGCTTATCTTCCTTCAAACATATCTTAACAATGCACTGTACGGAATTCAGCATCCTACTTCATTCAAGTGCACTTACAATACACCACCACAGTCATTTAGCATATCATTAGAAAAAGACTGAACAAACCTATTTCAGTGCATCTGAAAAAAAATTAAACATTCCCCCAGCTTTAATGGGCCAGACATTAAGATAATCTTCTGAAAGACTCAGAAGTACAAACCCTCAGAGTACAGGCAAATAGATAACAAGTTCCAAGAAAAAACTTAAAGTGCTGAGTTAGACCGTATACAGACTGCAAGGGGAAAAAAAAATATTACTTCCTGAATCCTATGCTCGGTCAAAAGCTTTCTTGAAAGGGTTGTCTTTGGAAGATAAATGGAAAGTCATCTACTTTCTGCACACAGCTTATATTACAAGAAGATCACACCAAGGTGATTGGGCACAAGTTGGAACATAGGAGGTTCCACTCAAATATGAGAAAAAACTTCACGGTAAGGGTGCCAGAGCCCTGGAAGAGGCTGCCCAGGGAACTTGTGGAGTCCCCTTCTTTGGAGATTTTCAAGACCCGCCTGGATGCAGTCCTGAGTAACATGCTCTAACATGCTCTGGGCAATCCTGCTTCGGCAGGGGAGTTGGACTAGATGATCTTTATGGTCCCTTCCAACTCCAAAAATTCAGTGAAATTCAGTGAAAACATGAGGAGGAACTTCTTCACTTTGAGGGTGGCAGAGCCCTGGAAGAGGCTGCCCAGAGAGGTGGTGGAGTCTCCTTCTCTGGAGACATTCCAAACCCGCCTGGACACGTTCCTGTGCGACCTGCTCTGGGTGGACCTGCTTTGGCAGGGGGTTGGACTAGATGATCTCCAGAGGCCCCTTCCAACCCCATATCATTCTGTGATTCTGTAACACTATCAGCAAAGGTTTGTGTTCACTACTGCTGACAGCCATAACCCCCTTTCCTTGGCTGGGCATACCATTAGATTGTAAGCAAGCAAATTTACTGAGAATTTTTCCAGTATAAGGCTACCGTAACATACCAAAGTCCTCAAAGACTGAGAAAATTGTAAATCCGTATCTGATGAGAGGACATATGGGAAAGGAAGTATCCGAATGCATTAAGGTGTAGATACTTTTAAGTTCTAGGTTCTCAAACAAATGCATCCAAGCAGGTAGCCCAAGAACTGAATGAAATGCAAACAAAAGGAAGCCTTTCACACGGTGTTAGTTTTCTCCTAAAACTTTTTAAAGAGCTCCAGTCTTGATTTGAGACTATCTAGAACAACATTGGAAATAACTGTGCGGCTCCAATGTTTGCATCTTGTCTATTGGAGCAATTAACAATTACAGTGGTTTTGCTTCAAGTTCTATCTGTTGAATCCCATGGCAAATGAATCATTTCCCACCAGCAGACTCCTACTTTAACCAGTCACGCCTCCAGTAAGTAGGACAATAAGTAACACCCAAGACAATACAAGTAGTAACATTATCCAGGTCCAAATAACTGTAGGTGAAAGAAAGCACTCCATCCAGCATATCAAATAATCCCTGACCATGTCTTCAAGATGATAAAGACAACATTTTTCTTTTTTAAAGTAAGCAGACGTTTACTGTATCTACACAACTCTGGTAGGTAATTACTCAGTTCAGAAGCTCTTCACAGAAAAATACTTAATGTCTTAGATTTTGAAGTTACACATACAGTTTTCTTTAATATTCACCCACAAATGACCCACTAATATCATCTATCCCTTCCATAAGATGTGTAAACATATGGTGATGAACGCTTACAAAACACCAGTTCTTAAGCATCAGAAGCTCTGCTGCTTGTTTTTTCCAAAGAAACTAGAAAAAGCCAGGTAGGTTGCATACAAATAAATAGCCCAAAAGTTATCGAAATTGTTTGGTTTTTTTCCCCTCTTCCATCTGATGTGTCGGGTTTCCCAGACTACACCTCTACTTTTTTCAGCGGAAGTCCAATTATTTTTCATTCATTCCATATTTACTGACACACACCAACTGACCTACAGATTAATTCCAGGCTTTACAAACTACCCCTACAGATTTACTTACCCCTTCAATTCCTACTTATATCCTCTGTTTAAGGTCTTGGGCCAACAAACAGAAGTCAGAGACTGTTGTCAGGGTGGATACAGGCAGCCACCAATTTGCTATCCTACAGCAGAAGCCAACACTGTAATGCCTCATTGCTTCACATTGCTCAGAAATTAATATTAACAGTTAGCGACCAATTTTAAGTTTTTCTGTCAAAAATTGATACTGCTTGAAAGACAACCCTCCACGTAGCATCAGTATTTTTCTTCACGAAGGCAAAGCGCTAGTTGTCGTGGCCCTCCCCAACAGGTTCACCATCAAGACAAGAAATTTTAAAACCTTAGCAGATAAAGTCGGTGGCCAGCAATTAAGTATTTGTTTTTCTCCTTCCCAAGATAAAGATCTGCCACACAGACCGTCAAGCTTAATAGAGACTGAAATGCCCTTGAGAAGCTTGCAGTTAAGATATGTTCTTTAATCCTCCGCATACAGAATGTCAGAAATTTACTAACATTCATACCTGTTTTGTTGCAACATGTCTCTGGAACATGCTGACATTAAAGAAGCATCCAGACATATTTGCTGAAGTCAGGGAAAGACTGTTTTTGTAATTTACAACTCTAACACACAGCTATTTATCTGAAACAAGGTATGACTGTTTGATGCATATAAAAACAATACTGTTGCTAATTACTGAACAACCTGGTGAGTACTGAACAACCCAGTTAATATTTTGAATTAAAAATGTTTTGCAGTTGTACAAGAATTGAGTTCTAAAAGAAACCTAGCAATTTTATACTGAAATTACCACAAAGCCCATTGCTCATATCAAGCTTTGGATTCTCTCGTTCATGTTACATCCCTACAGGATGCAGAAATTTAAACTGTATTCTAGTTAGATCTGTGCTGCTAGTGTTTAAAGCATGTATTTATGAGTCTTCAGTAACAGCAGTTAAAACTCTAGAAGTTCTCTCACACCTTTGCATTATAACCGGTACCTGAATATTCATAAATCACAAATTCTGTAAGGGCACAATGGAGTTGAAAAAATATATTCTAGAAGGAAGTTTGCCTTAGCAGTCTCATGGTATTTCATTGAACTTTAAAGATACAGTTTCTTTTGACTTCTAAACAAGATCAGGTTGGGACACAAATTTTCTCACCATTCATTTTTGTTATCAAGAAAAAAGAACTGTACAAACCACACTTACCTTAGCAAACAGGTTAAGTCACTTCAGAACTATCGAGCCTCACTATTCTCTCCTAATTGTTTAAAATCCATAGAGCTTGAATAGGATCCTCACAGAATTCAACAGCAACAAGCATTTGGCTGCCTCTTGGAACCTAGACATCAAGTATCTAAGCCACTGGAGTATTAGATGAACAATCCCAACAGCTGCAGAAACTCCCATCTGGGCAAACTCAAGGTGGGACGGACAAACGTAGTCACAAGTTAAACGTCATTTAAAAGAAACTATCGTAGGTCTGAATCCTCCTACTTGTTCTTCTCCCAAAAGATAATGATTTAGAAAGCTTTTCATTGTAGATCATAGGGGTTTTTATAGTTTCTTTTTAACAATGATATTGCTTTCAATACCTTTTTCATAACTGGTAAAACCCCCCAGATTTCACCCTGTCAACAAAATAAACTTCAGGTTTTGAACAGATACTCATTGCTTCTGTCCTCTTTCTCTTTTACGCGCAGGGAGTGTAGACAGTTCATATTTCACTAAAGACTTTAACTACATAAATTACAGTTCAGCTTTGAAAGATACTACATAATTGGAAAAATTTATTATTACCTGCAGTAGTTACAAGACTGCACATCAGTTCTTGTAATACTGATTTTCTTAGCAATTTTTTGAACTCAAGCAAGTGTTAAAAGGCAAGCAGTAAAACCTTTCTACATTATACATACTGACACACAGTATTTTTACATTATTTGTTTTAAGCAAACACAGCAGAAGGTTAGTCAGGAATTATGACAAGTACTTACTATTCCAGGACTAAAATCATCTCTGTTGCAGTTTCATAAACTTCATGCAAGTTAATGACCCAAAGATTGCATTGTGCCAGCTCAAGGACTGCAATTTCATGGATTATTTCCATCCGACAGTCTTGGCCCTTTCTTCTTTTTCTCATGAATTTTGCTGCAAACTCTCTTTCAGTGTCTTTCTGGATACACTTCTTCACCACTGCAAATTTCCCTCTGAAATGAAAGAAGAATTTTAAATCAAAATTAAGCCTTTAGTGACAAATTAGTATGGCCCTTACAAATTAACATTACAGGAAAGTTAAACTAAATCACTATTAATGAATACGTTTAAAATATATCAAATTTAGAAAGATGTCTTGCTGAGTGATAATCCCTACTCTTAAGTTAGGAACATCACAAGCCAGAATGTAATTTAACCCTCCATTAAAAGTAAGGACTTAAACCTATTGATTCAAGGAACATGGATTTCAAAAACACAGAATAAACAAGCTGTCACAGTTTGCTAGATTAAGGTATCTTCAAACCTTTCATTAAAAAAGTTGGCAGAAACCAAAGTGTACAAAGAGGCTATTTGTGCTTTCTGTGACTATGTTACAATAACCTCAGTAATTGCCCAGTTACTGTTTTCTATAGTATGCCACCATATTCAAGGCGACAGCAACCAGCACTCTTATTAAATAACTGCTCAAAATCCTGCTCTATTTGCCATGTAATATCCAGGCTCTGCTCTACATCATCAAGGATGGCACTTGGTACTTTCAACATGTCTCAAATGATAACAGCTGGAGTTTTTTGACTGTTTAAGAGTTCTCAAAATCCCTTATTCTTAATCTCACTGTATAAGTAAGAAACAGACAATTGAAAATAAGCAGCTTGACCAGCAAAGTTTCCTAACAAAATTTTTGTGACAATGATAATGTGAATACAAACCCACGCTGAGCAGAACTGAGCACAGCACTCAACCCACATTAATGAGCATCATTTCTGACAAAACACACAACCGATGAGTTACACCAAGCCATTTCTGACAAAACACACAACCGATGAGTTACACCAAGCCGGCAGGCTCGCTAAAACCACACTGCAGCACTTAACGTCAGAAGACTTCCTCCACAGCGTTCTGGACTTAAGTGTCCAATCTAAACTTCCTTGCACTCCCACACCACCTGCTCCACTCTGTTCCATTCATACAACATGGATTTTTAGACTGAAAAGGTCTATTAATTAATAACTGTCATCTAATGCAATGATGAATTCTCATACTTTGAAGTACAGCGCTCTTCTTGTAGTTCTTACCATACAGGTAGAACGTTCATCAAAACTATCTTTTTTATTTATATGTGAAAATTTTCTTATAAAGCTGCAGGAATAGCTTGGAGGTCTTTATTCTAGTTCTTTAACTGATAGTAGGGTTGCCGAAACCAAATAGAAGTCCTCATCTGGTTTGGAATACAATTACATGGGCTTTTTACCTCTCCTATCTCCAAGCTGCAGGTCAGAGATTTAACTAATTCAGCTCATGTCGAAGTTTTCACTCTCACAGCTCCTAACCTATTAGCAGACTGCTATCCATGAAATGTAACGGCTAAAAAGTCGTGGTCAGCTTACTTATTATAGGCATTTGTTTCAAAATTACCCAATCTAAATGAATTAAGTCAAATAAGATCCCACAAAGTGGGTATTTGCTAGGCAATCTCGCTAAAATAATCTGCCTTGTAACCGCTGATTCAGCCACAGTTATTCCTCTAGGAATAATATTTTGCATAAGAGCACGTTATCTACAGCACAATAGGCATTAAGACTAGATCAGAGCACAGCCCGGATGTCTGTGAAGGCAAGCAAAGAGCAAGAATATACTTTCAATGTCTCAAACCCAGTTTTTTGGGAGAAAGTTTTTAATAATATATACATTAAGACAATATTATAGCTTTGCAAGTGCATGAAAATAATATTATAAGATTTTAGAGCTCTAGGAAAGCGCGGTCAAAAGATCACTATAAAAACGTGTTAATCAATACAGAGTTACCACAGAACACCACAGGAGGAGCAGACACCTGAAGGCTAACAACCGGCTAGGTGCAATCCTAACTATGGCAGAGCAACCTTCCTTATGGAGCCAGTGAAAAGGATTTCAAGTTACTCTCAGTGAAGACATGCAGCTGCATGTTTCATGTACAATACAAAGCTACGCATTTATCAAAAGTGTTAAAATCCTTGCATTAAATTTTTAGCATCAACACCAAAAACAGCACAGAAAAAAAAACCCCTAGCAACTATGCTAATAAGAAAAAAAAGAGATAAAAATAAATTGAGAGACTAACAGACAAACCCTTTAACAGCAAGTTATTTTAATACCTGGTAGATACTAAGCCTTTATACCAAAAACCTAGACCCCTGGGTTCAGCCTTCTCTATTTTTCTTAAGCAGTCTCTGAATGCACAGTTTCCTTCCGGTTGAATGTCACTTTAGCACAGAGTCAAAAGCTTTTAATTCTAGCACTGGTGAAGAAGCTAGACAAAGTAGTTTAGAAAAGTTTGAAATCTCTATAATACAGCTTTCGAGAAGCACATCATTGTTTTGCATTACATACAAAATCTATCTGGAAGCAAGTTAATTAGCCTAATGAGTACCAATGTTGGCGATTCATCACACATTAGTCACTATGGAAATACAACAGTATTCACAGGGCAGCAAGAGCCACCACTGTGTGTGGCCACACATGTTCTGTTTAGCTGAGCTGGCCAGAAGCCTGATAGGTGACGTAATTAAAAGGACAGGTTACACGGGAGTTCAGCCAGCTGACAAATACTAATTCTTAGTTGTTTAAGACCAAGAATCCTGCCCAGATTCTTTATGGTTATACCTATAATTAGAGCTATTATAACTACTGCCTGTGGAACTCATCTTTTCTAAATACAATCCCCAAAAAAGATCAAACTCGACAAACCTGATGTTTATAACTAATAGAACTAATTACAGTGCAGCAATCTAGATTCACATCTGAGACAAATTTCAGAGCTAGGATCCAAAGATACCATCCACTGGATGGTTAAACCAAGAGATAAATTTGTAAAGACTTTCTTTTTGGTAGAGACAGAGCAGTAGATAAGACAGATATAAAGTACACGTTGCATACACACCACCTTTGCTTTTCTTAAAATCCTGCTTTTCAGAACTCCTTATTAAAAAGAAATATCTATTAAAGAGTGAAAACAGTATTATAACAGAGCATCACTAGCTTAGCTGTATTGAGAAGAGGTAGCAGGGAGAACACTAATGAAGGAAGAACAATTTTGAGAGGAAATACTTTATGTGTATTTCCAAAGTTAAAAACTGATGAGCAGTCACCCAAACACAAACCAGAACACTTTGAATCATAGAACCACAGAATGGTTAGAGTTGGAAGGGACCTTAAAGATCATCCAGTTCCAACCCCCCTGCCATGGGCAGGGACACCTCCCACCAGACCAGGTTGCTCAAAGCCCCATCCAGCCTGGCCTTGAACCCCTCCAGGGATGGGGCATCCACAGCTTCTCTGGGCAACCTGTTCCAGTGCCTCACCACCCTCACAGGAAAGAATTTCTTCCTAATATCTAATCTAAATCTCCCCTCTTCCAATTTAAAACCATTACCCCTTGTCCTGTCACTACAAGGAAGACATGAATAGGAAACTAGAAGTAGTTCTTAGTTCTCACCGGAGTCTCATTCAAGAATTATGATTTAAGATAAATCGTATCTGATTACAAAGAAGCTTAATGTCATCTTTTCAGATTGCCAACAGAATTAGCATTGTTTCATCTGGCATATATTATGGCTTAAAGGAAAAGCCCCAAATCACAAATCAAATGTCAGATCAGAGAAGCAAGAACATTTATGTCGCACCAGTTCATTTTGGTTGTCATAGGCTCAGAAGAACAGAGGACTAACCTTACTTCAATGATTATTTTTAAAGTGACCTAAAAAACACTCACTGTGACAAATGGAGGAATATCAGCAATTCTTGTGAAGATATTTACTTTTTATGAAGTTCAGAAAACTTTTCTGAGATCCACAAAACTACGTGCAATTTATTACATAACTCGTATCAAACATTTTTTCTAAGATATGTTTTTTTTTTTCCCGCTACAATTTTTATTTTCCAAACCACAAGGGATAGTGTTTCCATTTCTGGAATGGATGTTCGTGAATAATTGACTCACATAAATTTATTCTCGCGTGGTAGAACCAACTACTTGCAACTCTTCATTTTCACCTCTTTTCCACTTTCATTTAGTTCTACAATTGTTTCACCCAAGCTGTGCTACTGCAGAGAGCAGCTGAGGACAGGATCGTGGTAGCGCATACATTCTTACCGATGCACAAAACTGTACCACTAAGACGCATGTTACTGAAAGCTACCTGAGAAATAAGCAAGTTCATGCCAGAGTTTGTGGAAAAAAAACTAAATCAAGACATGGGTTATCTGCATATGAAACTACAGTAAGGTCACAAGTCAGAAACAAAAATATTTCCGTATTATTCTGTTCAGTCTCCTTAGATGATTAAAATGCTTGTTATTTTTAGCTCTGAGTGGAGAATGACCTTGTCTGCTTAAGCAAAAAACTGGGAATGAGGAGAATCCACTGAATTGCACTAGACATATATTTACATGTATCCAATGCATACATTTTGCTAGCAGAAGACTGCTTGTTTTAGATCAACAATTTAAGGTGATTGTTACCTTCCAGCGAGAAGAAAGCAAGGACAGTCATTTATGCCTTCCTACAACGCAGCTCTAGAAACAGAAGTACTATTTTCTGTCCACAAATAATAACTTCCAATATGTGCACAGCTTGTTTTACGTTAAAAAAAATAATAAAATGCAATATTTCATCAATAAGCCAAAGAATTAACTATAAGTCTAAAAATACTTCAGGTGCAATTAGGAGTTTTTTGTTGAGAAAAAAGAGCAAAGCAACTAAGTACAATTATACTAGACTTTTTAAAGAAGCTCTAGCTAATACAAAAATACATTGTTCCCTATTTTACAGTACAATTACGGCTTCAGCACAGATGGTAAGGGGAACAAGAGTTAAGCAATCGGTACCTTGTTCTCTGCAAAGGTTACACTATTTCAAACTGACCTAACTCAAGCTTGCACCATCTGAAACCACTGAAGTCTGAGTGAGCCGACGAGAAGTGGCATCCTTAGAACCTCTCTCTGAGGTAAGTTTTATTTTAAACAGTATGCAGATGAAGATTTGTGTGATAATATTCTGATTTTGGGAAAGTAAAATTAATAAGGCTTTGAAGACTAGCCCAAAATTTCATTTATTAAAACATTTCATTAAAAAAATCTGCCATTCTCATATTATCTGAAACTTAATTTCCTTTCCAGAGAAGCTGTTATTATCAAGTTTCTGGTATTTTTCCTAAATTAACCTGTTCTTCCCAGCAGCTGTATTTCAATAGACTTGCAGCAACCTTTTGAAGCACATAAGCTCAGCATTCTCCAAGCAGTTCTTTCCCCAAGAGCAGGGCTAACGAAGCTTGATCTCTTATAGCTTTGCACCCAAATCCCTCCGGTGACATTGTGACCAGGTTCCTCCCAGGCTCATCTACGACTTCCAGCAGTATTTCCCCAGGACTGTCACCTCTAACACACCATCAGGGGCCAGCAGCCCCAGCACCTCCCTTCCCTGCATTGCTAGAACTACAACATCTCAGCGTTCCCCCCCCCCCGCCATGTTCCCCCTCGTCCCACCTTCTCCACACGTAGGTGACAAGGAAACAGAGGCCCCAGATGCCATGGTGAGTTCAACATACATGTGTTGACTGACTGACTGGATCAGAGGCCAAAGAGCACACAAACCTCCTGAGTTCACGCAGCAGCCTTGTTCTCAGTGCTAAATCCACTTGCTTTTCTCTCCCTGCTGTCAGTTTTAAACTCAATTTATACAAGCACTGTTATTCTCAGAATCTCTATCTAAAGTTTAGTTTTTAAATTGTTTCCCTAATTCTGGGAAGTGGGACAGACAAATACAGAGTGTATGAACATTTTTCATGAGCAAATTCAGCTACCAAATTAGAATTAAAAGAGACTACGTTGCGTGCACAAGGACTGCTTTTCACCTGAGAAAAAAATACCTGTCATGCCCGGGTGTTAATTTGTCCAAGTCCTTTGTAAAGATAAACTCTACCCATAAGTAGAGACTTATGTGCTGTATGAACAGATAAAAGCGAAACAATTTCTGCTAAGCATATATTATCAATAAAATGACAGAGACAAGTAGCAGAGAAACTTGCCATTTGCCACCTATGCTTTGCCAAAATGAGGTAGCACAGAATTACTTTTAATGGGAGTACTTGAGCTGAAGTATCCACTTTTTTTTTTTGAATCAAAATGTAATAAAAAAGTAAGCACTCAAAATTGTTGACTAAAAAAATGTTAGCACATACATTCAAACATATAGATTTCTATATTCTATGAGAGAATATAGTGAAAACACTTGTCAAGTTGAGGAGAGAAAAAGGTAGTCCAAACCAAAATATGTGCAACTGTTGCACAAAAACAAGACAAACACAGTCACTTAACTCATTTTAACCTAACTACAGGTGCAAAATCACAACCTTCATGCAAAGGTCATCTTTAAATGTAGTTCTGGTCAAAAACGACCGCACACAAAAAGCCATGCTGAGATTTACTTGTTTAAACTGCAGACTAAGATTTGCTGAAGTACTTAGTTCTTGTTCGTAGTGCAAAGCTAATCATTTCAGCTGTACTTTTGTGTGCCAGAAGGAAGATTCATCTAGTCTTATTTTCTGACTAGGCCAATGAATGCGATCCAGCTCTAACAGAAGCTCTCACTCCACTGCAGAGCTCTCAAATATTTTCTGAAAAGTCATCTGATCTTTAAATAAAAAAAACACCCCAAGCAATAGTGACACCAGGACATCTTGAGTTACTTTGCCTTCTTGACTGTTGCTTACAATTTAGGCTGGTTTGCAGCCTGCATTTAGCCAGCTTCAGTTTCCAAGCCCTGGAAATTGCGGTCACATCATCCTAAAAAAAAAACCAAAACCTTTCTCACTTTGTGGGATGTTTCTCCCACCTGCTTGCCATGCAAACGCTTTAGGCCACTGTGTTTAAACAGGTATTATTCTATTAGTACAACAGAGTAAGTGAGCATTAAGCTGACACCTAAGCCAACCCGAAAATTTGTTAGAGGTACTTAAGAGCAGCTACATGGGCTTTGAAACTCCTCTTTAGCTCCGAAGGGGTTGTTTTTGCTGCTGTATAAACTGAGCTACAGAGGTAGCATAACTTGCAGAAGAACCTACATTAAGGAACGTATCTTGCTACATATCCTACAGTATTTCATCTATTCTTCTTATATACTCTTTAGATAAAGCACATGTGATTGTGAGTCAGAATACTGTCATTCTTTTAATAAGTGACAATTTCAAACAAAAATATTGGTTTAGCAGTGCTGAAATTCCATATATATATAGTTACAGAGACACAATAACCTTTTAACGAGACTTTCTGCCTCAAACCTTGCTTGCTATCCATCAGGTGTTGAAATTACACATTGATTAAACCTTAAGTGGGGAGTCACTTTCAAACCCAAGTTTTTTTAACCAGCTTCGACAAGTTCCACCATTAGACTGTTCTCAAGCATATGCTACCACAAATTAGCCTCCTCTAGACTTGCTTTTCCCCATGTCACAGCTTACAAGGCTCAAGAAAAAAAAAAAACACCCCAAAGCAACAGCGGGCAGGTTTCCGTCTCCAATGGAAAACTAGAGCAATGCTCTCTACTCCACACCTGCTCCCGGAGAAGAGCACAGTGTCTTCCCAGCCGGCTCAACGAGGCTGAAGGACACCCAGCAGAAGGGACACCCAGCAGCTGGGGCACAGCTGGGCCGACAGCCCCCCTTCCAGCCAAGCCAAACTCTGCCCGCCCAGCGCCACGGCCACGGCCGAGGAGTCCCGGGCGATGCCACCAAAGGATGCCGCTAGAGGCGGCTCTAACCCTGGCAGGGCAGCGATATGGACCCCTCGCCTCGCCCTCCCCCCCCCCCCCCCCAAACTCCCGTTCTCATCCCGTCCTGTCCCAAACGGGGCAGCAGGTGAAAGCAGCTCACCGCGGCGGGGGAGGAAGGGCCGAGCGGAGGGAAGGCACCGACTTCGCCCCCTGCTTCCCGCCCCCCCCCCCCCCCCCCTCCTCCCCCCCATCGGCAGCCGAGCGGCGGCGGGGGACAACAAGGGGACAGCCCCTGCCTCCTCCGCGGGCGCGCTGCGGGGACCCCGCCCTGGCTCACCTGCCGAGCTCCCTGCCGGGGCTGAGGCTGTACCGCTCCTGGAAGGGCTCGGTGCGGATGGGCGTGCGGATCTCCGTCAGGAAGCCGCCTCGCCGCCGGCCTCGGCCGGGAGCGGGCTGAGGTGGCGGTGGCAGGTCACCGCGGGAGCGGCTGGGTGGCGGCTTCTCCTCGGGGCTCATGGCGCGAGGCTTCTCCCTCAGCAAGGCGGGGGACGCCTGCCTGCCTCCCTGCCTTTCTTTCTTCCTTCCCCTTCTTCTCCTTCTCTTTCCCGTCTCCGTCCTCCCCTGCGCCGGGCCGGGCTCCCCTCACGGCTGCCGGGGGTGAAGCCGCTGCCGCTGCTGGAGGAGGGCGGCGGGCAGCACGCGCCGGGCCGAGGGGAGGGGCGGGGCGCAGGCGCGGGGCCCCGCCCTTTAACGCCTCACCTTGGCGGGAGGGGCGGGGCGCCGCGCGGTGGCGGGAGGGACGGTTGGGCAGCGCCCCCTGCTGGCGGCCCATGGTGAAGGGGGGGGAAGGCGGGCGGCGGCGGCGGCGGCAGGCTAATAAAACCGCGATGGGCACCCGAGCGACGGGTTGGTGGCTGGTGGGGCAGCAACGTTCGTTGGGGGATTTCTTCGCACCGGCCGCCACCCAGGACAGTCGGCCCGTGGGCGCTCGGGTGTGCCCCCCTGAAGGAATGGGGACACGTCAGAAGGGGAAATCCTGAGGTAAAATGGGAAGAGCTGGTCCTGAAGGGCATGGCCTTGTGGGGAAACGGGGCTCAGGCCCGCAGTGGGGACACTGGGACGGAAGGCTGAAGGAAGGCGAGCACAAGAGGGGCAGCGGCAGCTCTGAAGGGGACAAGCCCACCTGAGCCCACCTGGTGAAAGCCTTGGCCTCTGTGGTGTCTGAGGCACAAACTCCAATTAAGCCTTCCCCACAGCTGTGGCGTGCTTGGCTCCTCTCCTCCACGCATGCCTGAGCTCCACGTGTTTTTATGAGGAGTGTAGGAGCCGCCTCCCAGACACCCCTTTGTCCAGGCCGGTGGCAGTTGTGTCACGGATTGAGAAGTGGCTGTACTCCTCTCGCTTCACAAGCCTCCCCAGGCCCGAAATCGGAGCCGGACCTAACATCTCCTCACCATCCAGCTTAATTAATGTAAAGTGTTTAAGAAGAGACCTGTCCTGCGTGGCAGTCGTTTGTCGGGGCAGTGCTCTCGTCTCCGTTAAAGACACAGAATCTCCCTGCCATTGCCTGCCAATATCCAGAGCGCGAGGGAGAAGAGACTAATGAGGAAACATACAGGCCGACCTACGGGACAGGATTCAACCCAAACCCTGGTCATTGATCAGGAATGGGAGTACAATTGCTGACAAGGCATTTTTCTGGAATTCCCTCATTCACTCAACACAAATCCAAATAACACATTCAACACGAATGGGATTCTGCAAATCCCATTTGTAGAAATAGTTTAAGGATAAATTTCAGAACCATTACGCAGAGTAACGGAGGGTTCAAGACTTACAGTATCAACGTGCTTTCCACCCAGAACATTGTTTATGCTCTAGCAGGGCCAGGCTCCTACTGCTGAAAAATCAAATTTGGATTAAACAAGGGTTTAGAAATTGTTACATCCTAAAGTACATATCAGAGGCGTTTGCTACAGAGAAAAGGTTATTGTCTGAAAAAATAGATCGTACCATAAAAGTGTGTTAATCCTAAATGAAGATTTCAGATACTTAATTGTGAAATTTTCTACTTTACTTACTTTCACAATCACATTTTCCTGGGGAGCCTGTAAAAAAAATTATGGAAAGGAGTGCAATTAGTGATTCAGGAATATGAGCAGACCTTCCTCAAAATACTTTGGGATATTTAAGGTTCTCTGGCCATATTTTAAAATAAATTATAAACTTTAGGGTCTTAAGTGCCTTTAAAAATCTAGCAGTTGGTTTTGTATAACACAAAACATGGGCTTACATTTTTTTCCACATGTGGGTTTTTTATTCAGATAAATTTAAGATATGCTTTTATCTAACTTATGGAGACTTGAGTATATCGCTTCTGATTATCTGGAAAGACTTTTAGTCCATATAGTCTGTAAGTTTATCTATTTTTCTTCCAAGGGGTAGAAAATACCACCAAAGGAGAAGTTCAGTGTCTTAATATAACAGGAAGATGGATTTGTTGCATTCTTAAAAAGAATTATCCACAGAATAGGAAGAAAATATCAAAAAGAAAAATTGTGTTTTACCGTCTTGAAAACTGACCCAAATAAAATCTTTTCCCACTTTACTATGCACTAGCTGTAGCACAGACGACTATGATTTGCTCTGTTGTATTCTGTTGTACCAGAATGTAATGGAGCTGATATATGCTGTATTAATTTAATTTTTCCCTGTAGAAGGAACAAACATAAGTTTTATGACTCCCCTGTGTATTAAACCAGAACTGATCTTAGTTTTAAATACTGCAGCATAAGCTAGTACGTGCTATCCACACAGGGAGAAACATGCACGGATATGAACAGTGCTTGATTTATTCAGCGATAAGCTAACAGACACATCTAGGCTGGTTACTCTCATACCATACCTACTGAAAAAATACATATGCTTTTTTCCTGTTGTTTGGATATTTGGCTTCAATCACCCAAACATTAGCTGTCGTATGCTCAATTGCACTCAGATGGCATAACAAACATTGATTTCTGCTTGTGTAGATAACATTAACTGTTGGATATTTCAGTATTTTTTTTTTCTTTTCTGCCAGTAGCACCCAAGGAATTCATTCTCATGAGCTGTGTTTGGCTTTCAAGATAAGAAGCAGGAGGTGAAGTGGAAGACAATACCACAGGTACTCTCTTTAAAAGAATGTCCTTCTCAATTTATGTCTGCGTGCACTGGAGTGAAAGGACAATTTCAATTTTGCCCTGCCTAGGTGGATCAAACTTGTTGCATAGGGACATAAACTTTGCTCAGTTATATCAGCCTAAATCTAGCTTGATCTTCACAGGACGTTCCTCTTCTCAATATGAATGTATTCAGGCAGCTTGTACATGATGGAATCGTTATCCTAAATAATCATCATCATCGTGGCCCATTTATAACAGAAATAAGAAATCTAACCACTAATCAGGACACATAACTGAAGATTGGCTTTCAGGTACTAAATTCATCCTTTCAACTTCCATAATGATAGAATAACATGATCTTCTGTGGCTGGAATGTCTGCAGGCTGCTTCAGTTCCATATAAAGCTATCTTTTTTATTTTGCACTGATGAGCTACTGATTTCTTGATGTGGTAGTTTTGTATATGAGGTAGCAGGAAAAGAAGAGCGCGCATTCCTCACCTGAGGTGCGTCAGCCCTGTATTCCTCAAATGCTTCTTGTTGTCACATAAAGGCACTTACACAAAAGCTCCACCACCACTAAAAACCAGTCCCACCCTACACTTTAGTACAAACTGACGTTTCTTAGTAGCTTCAACAAAAGAAATCTCCAGTTTTCCAATTTTAGGAAGGAAGGCACAGCTCCACTAAGTGGCAGCACTAGGCATCATTAGTGCCAGCTTCGTTGAATTATTTTTACATTTATGAGCGATTTAATATAAACAACTGCTGCTCGTGTGGCAATAATAGGTTTGTCTCTTTTTTGTTCATAGTGTTTGATTTCATCATTTCCAGGACAGATGAATAAACTTGTGCTTAGAGAATCTAGGAGTAACCTTTCCAAATATTTTCACAGCTTCATACTTCGCAGAAATTTCCATTTGAATTTGAGTTTTACATATATTATAGTAACATTAATTTATGAGTTGGAAAACACATCATATGAGTCCCCACACATTCTTTTGGGTGCTCCCTCAGATCACTTTCACAGCTT
Organism: Numenius arquata; assembly: GCF_964106895.1. Classification (NCBI taxonomy): domain Eukaryota; kingdom Metazoa; phylum Chordata; class Aves; order Charadriiformes; family Scolopacidae; genus Numenius; species Numenius arquata. Next base: position 73,114,589 of record NC_133579.1, on the reverse strand, counting down.
CTCTGCAGTGCCAAGGTGGTCCCAAAGGCTGATTCATCTTCCACAAATTAGGCAGACTATGTTTTACGAAATCCAGGGTGCATTGCTACTTATTTTATGCCTGTGTCCAGAACATAAAGATAACCTGTTTCGGTTTGTACATTGGGAGGACTGAAATATGTAGTTGAAGCACAATTATGACGTTCAAAAGCCCTGTTGTGTGCTTTACATAACCTAGTAGCAGGGGTTAAACTCTAGGATCCCAGTTCTATTAATCAATGCACAAATCACTAGAGCTGTTACCTCATATGCCAAAAGTAGGGAAGTTTGTATTCCATTGCTATCCTCACACATTGTAAGTAGAATCTTATATAGTAATCTGTATTACTAATTTCAGTCATTCTTAACAAGTCACTGATCAGATTTAATACGAAGACATACCTAAGAGGTACTGAAGTCAAATCACAGCTTGTAACAACGTTCTTAAGCAGATTCCAGTGCTGCCCCAGCTGCATTCCTGAAAAGCTGCTATCTAAATACAATGGCTCCATGCAGCAGGCTGTTGAGCTACCTGCACTGCTGTGCCTATGGGCTGAAGCATATTGAGTGCTGAAAACAGAGAAATAGGAGCATGTGTATTTTATTTTTGTATGCTGTTTTGATCCTGGAAAACCAGCATTAGGGAATCACACCCAACAATAGTTCTTCCACTGTTGTCTGTGGTCCATTTTGAAACTGACTGAACAGATTTGCAACCTCGCACCGAAGAGTATTTACAGCATTATTTTTTTTCTTACAACTGATCGGTTTTCTAACTGTGAAATAAAATAATCCAAACTAGTCTTTTATTTTAATACTGAAGTGAAGGCATGGCTCTAAAGTGTATTACTCTTCACAGAAGGAAAGGCAAGTGACCTTAGTATTACTGTTGTTTATCATTGGTACAGAAAACTTTGCCATGCAGCTCCACTATCTTCTTATACCATAAGAGCTAATTGTAGGAAATCCTACATGCCAGAAATTCATGAAAAAACATCATTAGTTGCAGTCTTTGCGTTCTCCGGTGACTTCTGTTCTATTCAACCTCAAAGAGCTGTAACAAAGCACTGCGGGGATAAGCTTCATTTACACTAGAGTTAAAACAATATAAATGTGCTTTACACCAAAGCCTAATATAAATAATAATCAGGGCTTGTGTTTCAGACAGAATAATGTATTTTTTTTTTTTCTTCAAAACTTAATTCCAAGGGGGTAGGAACTAAACAAGCAAAGCCACACACTCTTCATTTTGATATATCTATGAACGGTATTTTCAGGCAAAATTGATTTTGAAGGTTACCAGAATTAAATTTAAAAAATAATAAATAAAGCGTGGCTTTGCAGCTCAAGGAAGAGTTATGATTAGAGGAGACACAGTGGATCCTTTATGGCTTTGTTCTCCATTGTTCTCCAGAAATGACAGATATTGTCCAGTCTGGCCTCTTATATAAGAATGAACGTCAGGCCTCGAGTGGACTTATTGTCCATTGTAGCAAAAAAACCTATGACTTTGCTACCACGAGGTGGGAAGGGATTATTATTGATTTGTAATATCCTATAGGATTATGAAGTTTTGTTAGCATGCCAAAAAAGACATCTGATGTACGTATGGAGGCTTCAGGCGGACTGCTGCTATATTTTAACAGAAATTCAGTGAAAGGTATCATAGAATGGGTTCTGGTAGAAGCTGTAGCTCCAGCCACATAAATTGATCACCTGTCCAGAAAGTGACATCTCTGATGTACCTTAATGATCAGCAGCTCATCTCTTTTTAGTAAATATTGATTTTTTTCTTCCTTTATACCTGAAAAATTCAGAGAAATGTAGGCTTAGTATGCCAAATGCCCTCTCCCTCCACTTCCTCCTCACATACACGCACAGTCACACAAACAAGCGTTCAATAAAGGCCGCGGTCTGAGACCTGGATTTCTTGAGCATGTGCAGGGGTGGGTGCTGCTCTTGCCACCAGCGAGGTCCCTGCCACAGGAGAGCCAGCGCTGGCCTCAAGCTTGTGGACCTGTGCTCCTCCACATGTGATGAAACGCAGTGCCAACTGCAGAAGGTCTCTGAAGCGTTGTCACAGCGACATAATCTCACATTTGCTACTGATTTGTCATGTGCAAGGTATGCTTAGCATGTATGTTGGAGTGTCTTCCACAGGTTTATACTTTTCCATATAAAAACTGCTCCTCATGTTTAAGCTTTCCCATCCTTCATATTGTACTGTGATCCCTCACGAAGTGCAGTTTATGTAAGAAAACAGGTATGGTCAGCAAGGTGTCTGCTGACTGTGTAGCTGAGGCGTGTTAATCTATCCTGGAATGTGCTAATGAAACATGCCTGGGATATTACAGTGACGAGCAGTAGAGAAATGGGTGTGACGTACTGAGAATGCCAGAGCATCTTGCTATTTATTTGCTGTCAACACTTAATGCAGACCCAGCATATGCTATTAAGAAATCATCTTTGCACTTGCATTTCATACCTATAATGCAGTAATTATACCTAGAAGCGAGGTATGCATAAGTAGTATATACATCTCTTTTGTCCTTCTGTTTGTCCAGACATTTTTCTATAGCGAGGAATAAGCTCACATGCTTTCAAGGCAGGGCTGGTCTTGAGGTAGTCTAGGAGAGCAGGGAGCTTTGGTTATGCATACTTATGTGGAGAACCTCAAGTTTTAGACGCATGCCCTGAGTAATTGAACAAAAGCAGTGGAAAAGCCTGAATGCAACGGTCAGAAAGATCCTGGAAGAGCAATTCCTTAAATCAGTAGACTTACACTAGCGCCAGTTCCAACCCACTCTAGTAAAATACCTCCTCTACGAAACAAGTTATTTGTAATAGACAGTCCACACAATGCCATAACAAAGTGATTTTATTGACATTCCTCTATAGTGATATGGTTGAATAGAAAGCACAGCCTGAGTATCATGTGACATTTTTCTGTCAATATAAGCAAAATCAGTCCAATAATGAGGACCTTTCCTGCCATTGACTTTATGTAGTCTTTAACAAAAACCGTAACAGACGTTTCTGTTAGATAAATTGGAAGCTGCAGGGAATTTGGCTAATGGTACAATATTTACTATACCTAGTATCTACTATCTACAGGCATCTGTTTTGCTACGAGAACAAAGGAACTACATGACTCACTAGAGAGAAAGTAACAATCCAATCTTTTGGACCTTGTGATAACTGGAAAACCTATCCCAGATTTAGTATATTGCAGTCATTTTTTTTCTTTTAATAACGAACACTGAGGTACAGCAAGAATAATAATAATAAAAAAGCACCGCATTTATTGTAGAAAGATCTGTTGGTCTGCATTTGACTGAAAGTGTTTAATCTTGACTGGGAAGCCCTATTAGTATTACTACGGAGACAGGGCAAATAATTATTTCAACAGAAATTAAACAAATCTCCAGTCAAATTTGTCCTTCTGGAATTCCTTAAACTGTCACAGGATTAATAGCGAAGGATGAGTTTAACTTGTCCTCTGTGCGTGTATATTTTAGCTTATTTCTTATTTGATTTTTCATGTCCAAATTCAGTGTCCTACTGTTTTCAACTAGAGGTATGTCAGCTATTTGTTACAGTGAAACTAGAACAACAAAACACAAACCCAGCAAACACCCCCCCCATCCCCAAAGGCTGTCTCTCAGACTCCACTACGAACTCAGACCTTAGCTACAGTTCATTGAAAAGTTCGTTGGCACTTGAGCAAACTGGGCAAAAAAAAGTCCTCTGTGTCAGACCTGTACAAAAACTCATGATTTCTCCATGAGATGTTAGATGTAGTTTGGACCACTCGCTTCTTGCCTCGTGATAGCCGTGGATCTCCCTGGAACATAAAAAGTCAAGTTCTGAATACGCACGGTCACATGATTGAAACTGAACACTCACGTAACGTGCTGCAGACTGAAGTCAGACAGCATTTGTAAGGTTTAGACCTGATGCAATTAACAGTAAGGTACGGTTGTTTGTCCTGGATCCAATCTTGCATAGCTTATGTGGTTGAACAGTCAGTGAGACTACTTCAAGGTGGAAGACCTACTGATGATTTAAAATACCTGTTTTCATTCTCGTATCTTCAGCTTAACACTCGTATGGCAACAGGATTTCGTCAACGTTTCCCTCTGCCATTAATACCGTCACAACAGTCACTTTGAGAAAGATATGGGCCCTCTGAAACCAAAAGTACAAATTACTGCTATTCATTGCTCCTATCGAACACTGCAATTTGCAAAAGCTGTGATTGCCTATTCCATTTTTCACTTGCATTTTCGAATCTATTGATGTTGATGTCCTATCTTAATCTGGCCACCACCATGTTTAAAGGGGACTGAAGTAAAGGAGCCGAACAGATTATTTCACTGTAAATCTGCCCTATGGAGTATCTTCTAGTCTTTCCTGTGGGAAAAGAGTGAAACCAGAAATTCTGTAATTAACAGTCAGTGTTTTTACAAATGAAAATGCAGACCTGGGGAGAGCACAGATGACCATATGAGTGAGTAACAGCATTTGAATCGAAAGGTGAACAAGGAAGGGTATATGCCTTGCATATGCATAACTACAACAACAAAGTCAATTAATTGCATAATGGGCAGGTTAAATAACAGGGCAAGGGAGATGGGTTCCTCCCTCCCTCCTGTTAGCACCATTCACTGCCTCACCAACATTACGGTGCCACTTAGATGCATGGCTTCCCCTTCACTCCAGACTGGGACCAGGTTCAGCCCACAGTATGACGCAATGAATGGAGAAATGCATTGTGAGGTGAGGTGCATGTGAGGTGCATATCGATCTGGATATCCTAGGGATGATGTCAGTGTTTGAAAACTTATTGGGGTAGGGCATTTGGGAAGAGAGAGGGATAGGAATGGAATGACAGAATGCAAGAAAAGCAGAGTATGGCGTTTTCTTTCTCTTTATGAAAATAGTCAACTGTCTTCCTCTATTCCTGGCTTTAGAGCAAAAAAAAAAAAACCTGCAAGGAAATCTGCATGACCTTGTTACTTTGATGTCATCACCGTCACCTAAGAAAGCAACCTTTTAAAAATACTAGGCTGTGCGCTTGAAAGGCAGCTTGGACGAAGGATTTTGATGGGAAGCAGCTGGCTATGCTGTACGTTTCCCAGAGCAGGAACGCGCAAGGTGCTTGAGATGGCATCTGCCAAACACGGAGGTGCGTAACACCTGATCTAGCTTAGAGTGTGGCAAGTGCCAGAACATGTTGTGGAGAGGAATTTCAGGAGAAAGCCTTCCTTGTTTCAACTGGTGGCGTTTGATGCTGTCTCTGAAATACAAACATCTTTTATTATGCTACAAAAAATAGTTTCACTTTTTCTTAATAAAATATAGCTTTTAAATACTTAAAAAAATTTAACTATACAGTACTGTCAAGATTGGAATTTTTTTAAAACTTTTTTACTATGTTAATGAGACAGCTCCTGATGCCCTATTTTCCTTGGCCAAAGATGGACAAACCAGTTGGATACTTCTTCTTCTATTGTTAGAAGGCATCCAACACTTGACATAGAGCAGGTAACTTTGTAACATCACCAGGAATAAAACGGGAACTATACAGGAATCACTGGATTTTGGGGCCCAGTGGTGAAAAGGCAGAAATTACATACATTGGAAGATTTCTTTGTTCGGTCTCGCCCGGTGTGACTCGCTCCGATGTAATTCATGTGCATGTGACAGACGCTCTCAGAAAAAAAGTTAAGGTTTCTGTCTCTACTGTGGGGCTGGTCATGTTGAATAGATGCCTGAGAGCTTGTCTGTGGAAATAATGAGCATCATTTTCGGTGTCTGGTACAATGAAGTGGCCTGTAGCTGCAGCCTCCGTATGCAACTGTAATATGAATACCCAGTAAGAATAATAATATGTACTATAAAATAGATCCTCAGTAAAAGCCATACAGTAAATTACTATAAAAGTAGCTGCAATGTCACAGAAATTGAATGCATGGGGCAATTTAAATATCCCAAATATTTTATATATCATTAGCAAAAGCTTAGAGTTCTGCTTAGAAACATGGTTTTGGGTCCATCACCTTTCAAATACCTATTGACCTAAGAATTAAAGCAGGCGAATGATCTAAAACTCTCAGAATGCATTTTTTTCAAGTGTGATGAGTTTCTGTATAGCCATCATAAAAATACGTGGGGAAGTAGGGTCCAGTTCTTTTCTCTGGAGAGGAAACTTACGGGAATTAGATGTGTCAGACAATGAACCGATCTCCTGACTTTTCAGTTTTATGAAGCACGGCTAACACAAAACTACCAGTAACAAGCCCCCAAGGGGGTGTGGTATTTCATGTGAGCTGTTAGACACTGTGATGTTAACTTCTCACTTACCTTCACTCACCCTTCACAAGTCTCTCACTTCGTATTTCATGCATCCTTTAACACATTGAGCATCAGAAGTAAAGATACTTCGTATTTCCTTTTCCCAGTTAAGACAAACACTTTCAATCTGAGATTAGTCTTAGAATACAAGGGCAGCAAAGATAAATACATAGGAAATAATGAGAGCAGTGTGGTTGATTTTAACAGCCTCAGCAAAATCCATCCAAAGATGTTTTCCTTTCGTTCTCTGGCTTCAGAGTTGGAATGCAAAGTACACCAAAGCGAAGAGGGTTCTGTCTGCAGTAACAAGAGCTAGATCTCTGGTTTAGTGGTACCCAATTTCACTGCAGGGCCTTTGGGCTTACTCCAAGAGGAAGTACAACAAATACTTAACTCAAAGAGAGTTACAATCCCCTTCATCCCTCACAAGCACCCTCATTCACTGCAGCTTCTCATTTAATAGACCCTAGACTAAAACCTTCTGTCTACAACCACTCTTGAGGTTACGGAGATTTGCACTGAACAAGAAAAGAAAAATGACAGAACTGAAAACCGCCCCCAGCAACCATAGATTGGCCCAGCCTGACAGAAAATAAATGGCTTCTGACACAGGGGATGGGATTGTCTAGACTTCTCATTTGGAAAGGAGCATTTTAAACATCAGAAAACAAAGATCTGGTAAACAGAACCCAAGGGTATTCGTAAGAGTAGAACATTCTTCTTATTTCCCCTTTTCCTTGTCATGTACAATAGTAAGGTAAGGGAGCCTTGTCCTTTATGCTACATCAGACATCCTTCTTGAGTGTGCACAACCTTGTGCTTCTTGTGTGGTAAACATTACAATGGAGATGCCCCTCCCAATATCTCTGAAGTGCAAGTTCTCTCCAGTACTGGCAAGTAACAACCATAACAATCGCTGTTATGCTTTGCATTGCGTTACAGGTTGGTTTTTTTTTAGTTTTTGAAGGTCTTATCTGCACCATGTATCTGGGCCAGTTCCAGCTGATGCAACTGATGTGGATCATGAGTTCGTATATAAAAAATTTCAGTTTTGCTCATAGGTGTCTCTCAGGTGGACAATACATAAAGGGAAAACAAGGATGGATGAAGATATATTTGACCAACTCCTAGTACTGGATTCAACGGTTAAGAAGATGGGCTGTGAAGTGATTTAGAAGATGCGGGCATATAAAAGCTTGGAATGCTTGATGAGGTTTTTTTTTTATTTTTTAATCAACGTAGGTGGAAGTAAACATTTATTAACATTTAGTCAAGTGTAGTGTAACTTGCATTTGTATTTTCATTGTTATTAATGGAGGTATGTAGAGATATACAGAAACCTTGAGACAGTTGTTTTTCTATTGCATACAGACTAGCAGTCCATTGGAAACAGAGGATGAAAGCATGAAGGTTAGATCTTAGAGGGCGGCAGTTCTTCATGCACAGCTTTTGTCAATCTGGATTTTTGTTTGTTTGTTTTGTTTTCAAAAATAAAAACACAGGAAACCAAGATCAGATGATGGTGGACAGGAAAGGTGACATCATCAGCCAGAAAAACACCAGAAGTGCCTGAACCCCCTCATTCAAGTCCAAAGGTGCTAGTTTCTTCAACAGCTGTCAGCAGCTTTTCATAGAGCATAGAATACGAGGGGTAAGGTGGAAGATCCAAACGGTTGAAACACGTGTGCGCCCTGCAAAAGGAAAATATGCTACATGTTAAGCTTAATCTAAATAACTTGAGAAAATAAGAACTGGGAAAACAAGCTCCTACTGAAACTCAAGACATTCAAGTTCAGTCAAGAGAAATAAAAAGAAATTCTAACTATTTAAGTAAAACTCTCAAATTCCACCAAAATCTGAGGTACTGAAATGTATATGTACATACACATGGATATTTCAAATAGAAGACACGAGTTAAGTGTCAACATCATTCTCTGCTATCCCTGCATTAGATGTTGCAGGGATCTTGCAGAGATCCCCATGGAGAAGAACGCTGGAGGTCACTGAGGAGTTGGAGTCTAGGCCCTGAGAGAGAGAAAACTCCACTAATTTTGGTTGCTTTGGGTTTTTCCAAAAAAAAAAGCAACTCATCCGTACATCCAACATGAGTAGCTACTAAGTTTTGCACCAGTGGACAAGCACAATGTGATGAACTACACTGACAGAACAGGCTCAGCATACGTTTATAGCGAGGCAGAACTGACTGGTAAAAGACCATTCAGGGATCTGCTAACTGAAGAAGCAAGGTTGCTGAAAATATTCCTGTAAGTCAGCTGTTGGCCATCTGCTGCAAGTCTGGCCTTTAAATGTTATTTATTTGTAGTAGCCAAGGCAAAAGCAAAATATTTTGTGCGGAGCAAGCTGCCAATTTGATGACCCTCTCCTTCCCCCAGTTCTATCGTTATATTTACCCCCAGTTGGCAGCACCTTCAAAAGCAGCCGTGGAACGGGTTCCACGCATGCCTCCACCTTGTTGCAGCTTTTCTGGCAGCGGCAATTACAGCCAGATGCAGACTGCACTTCACTGTGTGAGGTGCTACACAAAGGTGGAGCAAAGGAACAGTCCCTGCCCCAAGAGTTCGTCCATTTCAGCTGACTGAAAAAATGCAGAGCTCATTCAACAACCTGGTGGGGGGGAGAGGAGGGGGCACATTTTCACTGAAATTGTTTCATTCTTTTCAGTCAGCTTGGAGTTTTACATGAAGCTGGAAATATTTCTGTTTCTTCTTACTCCCTCTGATAACCGTGAATTGACAAAACCCTACAGAAGGAATTGTAGCCTCAATGGCTAACAATCTCTATGCTTCTGGCCCCTAGTATTTTTAGAAGCCGTGAAGTTTTACTTTTAGCTTTTCTGTCTCATACTTTAATTCAATTTTATTTCTTCAAAGCTGAAGCAGAAGACAGAGCTACCTTGGAGAAACTATTTGAAACCGTGCTAGTCGTATCTCTCAGGCCACCCACAAAGTGAGAAAAACAGGATACTGGTAGATGGGCTGGCCTGAGACTTGCAGATTCAGAGGGAGAGTTTTATCAAGCACCAATGGTGAATCATTAAAAGCAATCAGGCAACTGAAATAGCCAGAGGCACGTAATCTTCACTGCATCACAGAATTTCAATTAGGAGAGCTCTTATCATCCGTTTTCCCCCTCTGAATGAAGATTTGTTAGCTGGTCACTCTCAGGGAGAGTGTACAATAAACATAGAATTTCTGGAAATGAGCTGGGAACACGTGAGTTAGTGAAAGAGGAGCATTAATAAAGCCATTATTTAATATGTCTCTTGAAATTAAACATGGCAGCTCATGTGTATTATCCATGAGTAGCCCTGCACTGTTTATTGTTATCTCAGCAATCTTTGGCAGTGTAAGTTGTTTCTACAACCCATTGCCAATACATATCAACCACTGGGAGTTAATTAACTGAAGGATTCCCGTAGTCCATTCAGAACCTGTTCATCACAGGCAAGACGGCACCATTCAGAGCCAGCCGGTCTCGAGGAGCTCAGCTGCCCGGCTCCAGAACTGGAAGCAGAAAAGTCATGGTGGCTCAGGTGTGCTAATATAACTTTGCTGAACCTACTGTAATATCTCTGTATGGTACTTAACCGTAGCATATTTAATTGTATGAGACCACAGCATCTCAGACATTGCTGTCACGCATCCTATTGTGTGGGGCAGACGTATCCACAGGCACTGATGCTGGTGTTTGCTTTCTGGCAGACATTCATCTTGACTGAACGTTATCTACCTCCTTTCATACTTGGTTATGAAACAACCTTGCAATGCTGTTGACTTTTAGTCATTCTTGACCTAGTCAAACTCAGAAAAAAGACCAATTCATTTTCCTATTATGAGGTTTGCAGAAGTGGTCTCTTCCACAGAAAGTCTCAAGGAATTTATTGCGGGGAGAAACTATTACAAAGAAAGGAAGCAAAAGTTAACATGTTTAGCAACAATGAAGCATTTTGCCAAGCAACACTCTTGGGGCCTGTCTTTTTTCAGTGGTGCCCAGTGACAGGACAAGAGGGAATGGGCACAAACTGGAACATAAGAAGTTCCATCTCAACATGAGGAGGAACTTCTTTCCTGTGAGGGTGGCAGAGCCCTGGAAGAGGCTGCCCAGAGAGGTGGTGGAGTCTCCGTCTCTGGACACATTCCAAACCCACCTGGACACGTTCCTGTGCAACCTGCTCTGGGTGGACCTGCTTTGGCAGGGGGGTTGGACTAGATGATCTCCAGAGGTCCCTTCCAACCCCGTATCATTCTGTGATTCTGTGTTCTCCAGTTCAACAACTTTATAAAAAAAAATCCTTTCACTCCAAGAAACGTCATCAAATAAAAAATGAAAACTAATTTTCAGGAGTACTATGGATGTGAGGTTTACACTTCTACCTACTTAAGGTGCAAAACACACTATATCGCTAAGGGCAAAACCCGAGTTCAAATTCAGGTCTGTAAAACTGATGTGGATCTACTGCAGCTCCGACGATGCTAGGGAAGCCCACTCAATCTTACAACAAGATAATTATGTGCAAAATTGTCTGGCATACATTCAGCAACGGGCATAATTAGCTCTTTGCTGCAAAGGTCAGACATAGCGTCTACTTGTGTAACCGAACAACATATTCTGCCTCACTTGAAACAAGAGAGAGTTGACTGGGACTCGTTCTCATTCAGTGTTCCCTCCCTCCTCGGCGTTGCTGTGGGTAGCACCTTTGCCTCTTGCAACTGAAAGCTGAAACCTTTATTTTCCAAACCGGACTAAAGACAAATTGCTCAGCCTCTAGTCTGTTCTATCACATGCTGTGTAATACTGCAGTACAGAGGGCAATTAAGAGACAAAGATATTTTCCATAACATCCACTGTAGCCTAACTCTGTGCCTTGTCCTCCGAAGAGGTAAATTCCTCCTGAACTACAGTAAGCATAATCCAAGGAACACTTGGTGCACATATTGGGGAGAAAACATTACATCAGTAGTGCAAGAAACACTCGTAGCAATGAGAAAAGTCTCTCTTCCCTTGATTAAGCCTCCTACCACAAAAGCCTGCCGACATTTGAGAGGGTGTTCAGGGAGTGAGAGGTCTGGAATAAGAATTAGACTGCTAAGAGCTTTTATGGAAAGGATTCTGGCTTCTCTAGAAGAAAATGCAAGATAAAGTCATGTAAACCAACTCTGACCCTCACATGCCCTCATTCTCCAGTAAGTAAAGCAGTAAATGGACCACTTAAAATTTGATTCTTCCTGGCAGTCTGTCTTTATTGCTCAAAGCAGTTTTAGTGGGTCTGAACCTTTAATTTTGCTCACCGTTCATGGTGCTGGGCTATTTCTTTTCTTTTATGAATTCTCTCTAAAAATCATAAGCTTTTAAGATTTTTGCATTCTTCTTTTCTTTGTCACTTCCTTTAATCCCCATAATGATGAGAGTCCAAAGGCAGTAAGTACGCACAGAACCCCCTCCTATCTTTTGTATAGCTTGAACCTATCAACTAAACTAAGACTTACATTCGAACATAACCATGTCTGTCAGGCAGAAACAGCATTTCTCCTTTTCCCCTCGCTTTCTTTAGATGAACCCACAAACCACTCTTTGATCAACCTGAGGACCCACAGGTATCAACTTTTGTTCCTTTTGTCTGTAAGAAGAAACACTTATATGCTGTCTGGGAACCACCGCTTAATACATGCCTGTAGAGTTGTAGATGGTATTTCTATTGTATGTAGAAAAGAGGAAAGAGAGGAGGGATGGGAGATAAGGAATGATAAAAGACAGCAAAGCGCACGCACTCAGTCCACTGGGAAAGAAGGAAATTATGAGAACAAAGATCTTTGTAGTCATACTCAATCGTTTTTTTAATTGCTATATGGGATTCTGGAGTGATTAAATACTTGATCATCTAATAGAGACGGACAGAATTCCCTTACAAAAGATCAGATATTTACTAGCATGGTAATCTTTATCACACATAAACTGCAGACAGTATGGTAGTAATCACTAACATTACTTTGCTGAATGAAAATCTCTTTTGATGAAAGGGTAGTTGCAGCTCAGCACTGATGGGGAAAGTGACCTCATTGAGTCAAATGTGATTATTTGAATCACTGGAATACATGCTGAGGTCCTTCCTTAATTGATACTCACACAGAAATAACCTTGAAGCTGACAGGAGTTTTGGCCAGGTGAGGAGCGCAACCAGGAGACTGGGCAGTGGCATTTGTAAGCACTAAACAGTTTTCCAGGCTGAGGTTTTAAGAAGAGAGAACTGTTGTTTCTCCAATAGCTATAGTAGAAAACACTTCCAGTTCTTTGCACAGGTTTGTTTTGGTCCAGGACATCTGCTCCCATAATAGCAGATGAAGCTAGAAAGGCAGTGTCTGTTCATTAATGTTTGGTGGGGAACAAAGAATAAGTTCTTGCAAAAATACTGCTAAAACTGGTTCTGTGTTAAATATCTGCATGACCTAGAAAAGGTGAAGAGAGGCTTCCGGCTTCAGATGAGGCTATAGCTGGAAGAATTCTCCATCCATCCCTACTTAAGCAACCAGTTACAACAAGTAAAATACACAACTCCTTTATTTTGGGAGAAAGTTTTGCATATTAGATAGGGAGAGTAGAACTCAACCTTGATGAACAAGTGGTTGAACCTGTTACCTTTCAGTGTTATTTCATTCGACAAGTTACATCAGTTTGGGAGAAACAAGGCTGCAAATTTACACTGACAGATGTGTAAATCCGGCAGTCTCTTTGGAATCTGCTTTAGGGTCATCGTCTAGAGATCTGGGATTAGAGCAGCATCGCGGAGCTGTATAGTACTTTGATTTTATAACGTGTGTGGACTCAAAGTAAATATAGATGGGAGTAATATGTCTGATACACACGTACACTCCAGAAATAAACCACTGGTGTAATCTAACTCTTAGTTCTCTTAACATGAACATGTTACACCACCGTTACCCTGTTCCTGTAGGGGAACTGGTACTGAGGAACAAGAGCACCAATTTAGAATGAAGTTACAAGATTCTCAGCCTTCCTGAAAAAGTCTTGCTTATCCTCAGTGCTTTCAAGAAGCGCTCTAGGCGTTATGTATTAGTGGTTACTCTTCAAAAAGTGCTGCATTTTAGAAATTTACACCTTTTCTAGGAGTGCCACGTTGTTGTTGCAAATGCAAAAGCACGGCTGGTTTAGGTATTTTCACATCTTTGCTCACTATAAGCAAATGGCATACTCCATTGCTTAAGTGCAAGGACAAGATGTAAGGGAAAGCCACCTAACTACTTCAGCCGTCTGGAGCAGGAGTGAGAAAATGAAGAGTCCTGGACTCTCCTGATAGAGCTAAAAGTCGTCTCAATACTGTAAAAGAGCTGAAAACCCACAGGCCGTACTAACCTATCCCCAGTGCCCCACCATCCACCTGGATGTCAGGAAAGCCAAACACATCAGCTTCCGTAACACCTCTCACAGCACTGCCTTTATTGGGTCAGGGCCTAAGAACGAAGACCAGTAATTAAGAGGTGCAATCCGCACCTAAGCACATAAACGACTAAATCTGATCATTGCTAAGACATGAGAAAGCTGGTTGGTTTTTTCCTAGGACTTTGAAAATGTGGAGCAAGGGTAACTCTCACTGTGAAACTGTAGGAATTGTGAGAAGGACAAGGGAGTTTGTTGTGGTTTATTTTAAACAGCTAAAGTTAGTTACGCTCATATTGTATCACAGGGGCCAAAAGGCCTACAGGATATGACATATGACCTTTTTTTTAGCCTCTAAATCTAAGTAAATATGTAAGTAAATCTAAATAAACATGAGCAATCCATAATCAGGCATCTAAAAAAAGTTTAAAATAACATTTATTTAGTTGCTTAACTAAGGATTTAAGAAGCCTCCAGGTTTAGCCTGTGTGTTTTATGTATTTCTTAACACTGTGTATACTTGGCAGCACCCCATAATTTTATAAAAATGCAGGTAGTAATTCACGGTGCTCAAGCTGTGTTTATTCCCCGTGAGCAAGTGTTGTTTCTCTTTCCCCTGGCTAAAATGAATGCAGAGCTCTAAGACTTCTAAAAGGCGCTAACAACTTTCACCTGGAAAAGAGGCCTCTTTCAGGGAGAGCAACAAGTTTGGTGATCAGCCGACAAACCTAAGAGTTGTTAATGTGAATATCTCGGGGCTAAGTGAATCTAGGTCATAAGTAATGCCTAGGTTTAGGTTCACAAAGAAAGTTAAGCAGAGCAGAAAGAGGCCAATTACCTTTTCAGAACTCGATGGGTCAGCCCAGGGCATTTTCCCTGCACGCGCCAAGGTCCACCCTCCCCTCTCGCCCCTTTCCATCCCAGAAGGATCGCAAAGAGAGCTCCGCAGAAATGCTGCACCAGTCTGTGAGTTCCATTTGCTGCCTGGCTGCAGGCAGGAATGCCCTCGGTCAGCTCTGAAACCCTTACATAGAATCAGACTATATATATATGCTGCAAAAGGAGGATCAGGCCTACGCCTACCAAGCTCTCAGGCTTTCTTTCCACATTGTTGGCTGCAGCTCAGAGGGCATGAATCATCTCACTGACCTTCCGTGTTTTCATCTGGTTTTAAATCTCAGTGCTCACATCTAGCTTTCATGCAAGGCTCTAGTTCTCCATATAGTCTCTGTGGAGTCTTCAGAGTCGATGGACATCAATCAGAATGTACCAGGTGCGATTCAACTCAGCTATTTTCAAAGCCTGTGTTCAGGTGAGATGAATTGTGCCTTAAAAACACAATTACTTCCCTTTTCCTGACTTTCGAGGGAGTCAATGTAAGATGTCGGCTCTGAATATCTGCTGATACAGTGCCCTGGTCCAACTCCTGCGTCTCCCTGCTGCATAAGCACGGGCTTGAGCTGGCTTGTACCAAGAGGGTGACCCTATATTGACTTGCCCTCCGCTCAAGTCCAAGTCTTATACTATGCTAAACATAGTAAACAACATGGATGGCAAGTAATTAGAAAACTGGACCAGTCCCAATGTTAATTGGTTGTCTGAATGTATCTGCAAGGCCTGTGAGAAGAGATTTCTAATCTGTGCCATGAAAATAGCCTCCCTTGCACTGCAGCTGAAAGCAAATGGTAAAAGCAGGAAGAAAGCATCCTTTTGAGGGCAAATGTTAGGTAAATGGGTCACGTTGCTAAAGTATCTCAGAGGCGCAGCGATGCAGCCCCATGAAAAATGCTCTGTAATCTCAATGGGGCAGAGCCTCAGGCGACTGTAAGGACATTCAAGAAAAGTGAGGAAGGATGAGTGCTGGTCATGGGTAAAGTGCTGGAGCAGAACTCAAAGCTGAATGTCTCACTGGCTGTGCCACGGCTGTCTTGAGTGGCCTTAGGCACGTCAGACCTCCCCTCTGTGCCCCAGTCCCTTTGTTCTGAAAAGGAAGATGACCCCTCCTTTGGGAAGCACTGTGAAGCCTGTTGACTCTGTGTGACATTATGGCTCATTTGCTCCTAGCTGGCTGACCGAACCAGATGTAACAAATTGGGAATTATCACCACATGGTCTGAAGTCCCTTCACTAAGATTCCTTGTGATGAAAATGGAGAACCAGCAGAGCAAATGAAGGGATTACACTCAGGTCCCTGGCCAAAACTCAGAGACAGATTCTGGTTTTCATGGCTCTGTAAACTCACAAGTATTTTTACTAGTATTTTGAAAGTAAAGGGAACAGAATCAGCTGAGAGGCTCCTGCTGGACTGGATCTGTTCCAGAATCAAAATAAAGAGAACCAGGTTTGGACCTCTGGAAATCTTTATCTTAACCATTTTCCAGGATTCAAAGTAGCTTAAATTGAGCCTGAAAATCTGAAAGGCAGCAAAAGAAAACACTTTTTTTTCTGAATGTAATTACAGAACAAACTGTTAATTATCTCTTTGCTGTTTTAAGATGTCCATACTGTATTCATTATCTTTCACTGGCAGAGAGGCAAAAGAAGTACTAGGCTCACCTTTCTCACAGCAATTCTCTTTCTATATCCTAGTTGGGACGTACCTTGGGAGGGAGGTTATTTTCCCCCATTTCTCTATACAGAAACGCCGTAGCCCATTGCTCCCTCGGAGAGCTGCAAAGCCCTCGTATGGCACGCTTGATGTCCCAGTGACAAATTGCAACAACCGCAGTCTCTGCTCATTGTTAAATCTCTCCACTGCTGCCCAGAACCACCGTATTACTATGTGGCCATCATGGTAACCTAAACCAAAAAGCAAGACAGAGAAATTAAAATCACCTGCTCTAAGGGGGAAGCATAACACAAATATGTTCCCACTAGCATGGGGCAGTAGATCTCCTACGGAAAAGATCCTGACCTAACAGCATATCTCGTTCTTGATGAGCAGTCCTGGCTGTGGATACCATCACATTATTAACTCATTTGAAACCCCAAAACTCAAATATATGTATTTGAGGTGTATTGGCCTCTCACAAATCCCTTGGCAAGAACTGGAGCTACCTGCATAAGGTATAAAAGACCGATTGCGATACGCCACACAGTGTGAGTCCTAACGACTTCACAATTTCTGGTTCCCAAATAAATTCTCTTTTGGATTGCAAGAGTGTTCAACATATGGAAAGGAGTTTGCTACTGCAAGCCCTTCCCTGGCAAACTTCCCACCTGAGGGGCTCTGTGCCTTGGTTTGTGCTAGTGAAAGCCAGCATAAACCCAGGCTGAATCTGTTTCAATAGCTAAACAGAAAAAAAAGAGGAGGAGAATAAGTTGGGGGACCAGCTGTGCTTGTGGAAAGCTGCATAAGGTAACACAAAGGCTGGGCAGTGAGCAGCAAAGACTTAAACCCTGTGTTTTAGGGGAGAATATGGGAACCTCAGGGACTTTCCTTTTGTAGTGCAGAACTGGCGGATTTCACATTTATTCATCATCCAAGACAGCCTGGATAAATCATGCTCAGCATTTAAAGCAAAACCAGGCCAAGCATTAGAGGAGAAGGGGAAAAAATCCAACTCGACATAGTGTAGGCTGAGGGGATGGTTAAGCAAGATCTGTATTTTGTTGAAGTGTAATTGGGAACCGTGAAATTCAGCTCTTGAATTCAGCCAAGAGGGCTTGTGATACTACTTTCAGTGAGGCCAGGAGTTCATTCACAGTCATCTGAGTAAGTAACTTTTAGATCTAATACTGCAAATCCTTTTCAGTCCCGTTAAGTCGGTAGGAATTGAATGGGTAAAATCTGGATAAGAAGTAGCAGAATCAATTTCAGTGTTATTACATCTGTTGATCCAAACCTGACATCTTATTTTAATTCATGAGTTATTCTTCACAAAAACTTCCTGAACAAAATGTGGCATTTTCCTCACGAAAGAGAGAGGGAAAAGATGGACCAGGTCTGTCATGTTTTAGGCTGAAAACAGTAAAAATATTAGTAAGCATCAGCAGGCAGTTTACCTCCACGATATTCTGTGTTGTTACGCCAGTCATTAAGATCTATTTCT
The DNA here is from genome assembly GCF_964106895.1 of Numenius arquata. Taxonomy (NCBI): domain Eukaryota; kingdom Metazoa; phylum Chordata; class Aves; order Charadriiformes; family Scolopacidae; genus Numenius; species Numenius arquata. The sequence continues at coordinate 73,096,749 of NC_133579.1, read as the reverse complement.
GCAGTGCCAGCTATAACCAGCTCCAGTTCTCTGGCATCGAAAACAGAGACAAGCCTGGAGTCTACAACCTGAAACAAAAAACACTGGTAAGCACGGTTTCAGGCTGGAAATAAAGCAGACGTGACGTCTCCTAAACCTATGGCTCCGATGGCCAGCTCTTTATTCTGAAGAAGTCTGCATGCTGACAGCTAACTTCCACTCCTCTGCTGATAAATCTCTGCTCTTCTTCAGGGATACTGCTGATGTTTTGAGCTACAAACAATGGGGACACATGAGATTTGAACAGAATGAAACAATGTAAGTGACAGGACATAATCTGTGCAGAACATTCTTCAGTGTTACATTCACTCTCACAAGTGATTTTGATAGTCAAAGACTGGATTTGTAATATGGGCAATTTATTTTATATTTGTTTTGCATTGGAATTTGATTACAACTGCATAGGAGTGCCCTCAGGTCTTCAGCCACTGAAGATGCAGCTGAGGTTTCACTTGAATTATGTGAAACCGAAAGCTTTAACGGCCTGTAGTATTCGCAGGGAGAAAAAGCCAGCGAACCATATGCAAACTTTAGTAAACTGTAGGGAGTCGCTTAGCCAAACCCTTGCTACAGCAAAGGGCTGACCACGTCTGTTCAGCTACAAAGCCACCCTCACTGGCTTCCACCACCAGTAATGTCAGTGCACGACTGCTCAGAGCCCTCAGTTACCAGGACTATTCTGCGTGTCCGTTATCTGCTGTTCCATTTGCCAGGGTGGCCGTTCTTTCGGTTCATTTCCCTCCGCAACACAGCCCTCAACTTCTACTCCTATTACAGCTGCTAGGGCAAGATACTTTCCAGTACCTGAAGGGGCTACAGGAGAGATGGGGAGGGACTCTTTATCAGGGAGTGGAGTGATAGGACGAGGGGTAATGGTTTTAAACTGAAAGAGGGGAGATTTAGATGAGATACTAGGAAGAAATTCTTTCCTGCGAGGGTGGTGAGACACTGGAACAGGTTGCCCAGAGAAGCTGTGGCTGCCCCATCTCTGGAGGTGTTCAAGGCCAGGCTGGATGGGGCTTTGAGCAACCTGGTCTGGTGGGAGGTGTCCCTGCCCAGGGCAGGGGGGTTGGAACTTGATGATCTTTAAGGTCCCTTCCAACTCTAACCGTTCTGTGATTCTGTGGTAAGATCCAGGGACAACACTGGAGCAGCACCCAGGAATACCAGTAAGATAATAGCTGACTGCGTCCTAGGACCAACTTTAGTGGAATGAGTCCCTACGGACACAGTGTGTCACACCAGCTCTTCATTGAAGTGTACAATTCTTCACAATCTTCTTTTGCATCACAGCAGGGTAAAACAAAATTTGCAAATGCCCACTTCTCTAACTATGTGAATGGAAAGCAGTATCTTTCTTAACTCTTGATCGTTATGCTTTATCATATTCAGAATACACATTTCTTTCCTTTCTCCCTTAATCCTAAACATGCCATATCCACAGTCCCTGTCTCTAGAGATCCAGGCACTCCAATTCCTTGCTATCTGTGTGTCTGTTCAGCTATTTCATAGGGTACCAATGAAGCATAGTTTAATCATGGGGTCAGCTCATCCAGATGAGGAATGGAGGAAGACCGCGGGGTCGTCGTTTTGTTACTTACTTCGTAGAAGCCACGGACCAGGGCCTCTGTTTGCTGAACCACCCCTCGTTCCACTCGCCACTTCACCATTCTCTCGATGTACTCTTTTTTGTTCTTTTCTGTCACTGCTGTATTTGCCCCTCCAGATTTCAACTCTCTCTCCGTCACCTATGGAACAAAGATAAACAGTGGTGTATCAGCGTATGGATCACGTTTTGTTTAAAATTTAAGTTGTGCTTTGAATATGTAAGTGAGAAAGATAACAGCTGTGTTTCTAGTTCTGGACTCCTGGCCTCTTGTGCATTTGCAGCAGAAACCAAAAGGATAATGAGGGACACCCCCTCAGCCCTAGCCCTGGCCTTATCCCCAGCTGAAGCTGGACTGACCTTTAGGTTACTTCAAACTGCAGCAGCAATGATTGATTCAGAGAGCACCACCTATAAGCCATGTACAATGTGCCACTCTGGCCAGTCTTTTCATCCTTCTCCTCTCCTTTTCCCCCTCTAGGAGCTGCAGAGAGGGTGACAACCATACCAGCTTGCTACTTGCTGTAGATGATCCAAGCAAGGGTATGGGAAGCAACAGGTTGAGGAGGCAATCACAGTATTGGAACAGACACATTGTTTTGCCAACTGGAAGGGATATCTATTTGTCTCTTAGGCAACAAGTGCTAATTAGTTTACTCAGAAATGCCAATAGCCAAAAAAATCATCACAAAAGGAATACTCCCAATACACTATCTAAACAAGACCTGTACAGCACCCTGCACGGAGGACAAATATACTCACTGTGGGATTCAGAGTTTTGTATCGACCATCCAAACCTGACAAGTGTTTGTACGGTAAATAACTTTTTAATTTTTTTAACCAAGAGCTACAGCTTTTCATTGCATTTTAATGGTTAATTTAGTTGTCTTGGGTTACTAAGGCTTAAGATTGAGAAGGGATTTAAGGAATCAATCTAGATTCTACCCAGCGAGCACATACTCCTCACATCTGACAGAAAATAATATTTATCTTGCAATTATTTTCACGTTCAGTCTAGTGGATTTAAAAGGAAGAATGTTTTGCTCTCCTCTTCGGTTTTCTGCTGCTATAACAATGATGTCTAGCACAGATAGTAAATGCACTGCATGAATACATATTCATAATTTGTATTATTTACATATTATTTATATTATTACCTATTGATGAGCCCAACAAACAACACACAGCATATACAGTATTTAGGTCACTTTGCTTGAGGGACCTGTTGTAACGTTATGAATTATGGAAACCCTCGATGAGTCATCTAATCTGTAGCTTTGTGGAGAAACAGCAAGAACAAGTAGGGTTGGATGTAACGAGTTAGGAATTCTTAGCTCGTTCAGGTTAAATTCCCAAATGTAGATCACCGTGTCACCATTATACAAGCAACGCTGCATTGGCCAGAGGGTAAGACTCCGGCCCAGCTGCCATGCTGTATTCTTCAAGACTGTGAGGCAGTAAGAAACATCTGTCCCAGCAACTAAATATTGTCTAGCTTTAAGCACGACAGTAAGTCCAGATGTTCTAAATCTCCTGCAAGACTTCCCATAAACACCTAGACACGCTAATGATTATTTCTTCAACTTCTCATTATCCCTGTAATTTCAAATACAATTAGTTACCTAGAATTCAGGCAATCAATTTGTCCCTATTTTTAATTTCTTGTCCATAGAGGCATTAACCACAGCTGCGAGCTGTAATTCAGAACCAGGTTTCACAGTAACAAGGAGACATTTCAACCAATCTGGTCCATTCCTGGTGCAATTGCCAGGGCTCGGAGACAGGCCCTATGGATATATAGAGCCTGGAGACAGGCCTGGAAGAACACTTTCTACTGAGTAAAAGCATGAGAAAGAAAGAGACATGAAAGAAAAAATGAAAGACGTAGTGACTGGTCTATAATAAAGCCATTGTAGAAACAAGACAAAAGGGCTGTAACCCATCTACCAGAGAGCCTCTCAAAGAGCCACTATTTCTTGCTTCCTTTACCCAACCCTGGAAATCCAGCTTCCCAAACGTTAGCAGAGCTCCCACTGTGATCTCCGCTTGCACGTGTATCCAGCAAAGCAATGCTCAGATGGCATTTAAGTGGTCAGATACTCTTGGCATGCAAGAATTTCCAACTGGGATCCATCTGTGAGCATAAAATGTGATTGCGATTTCTTCGTTATTTTGCTGTCAGCACTTTGCAAATTTCAGAAGGGGGAAAATCTCACTTTTGCCCAGGACTCTTGGATTCTGACAGTCATAATTCACAGCGAGAACCATTTTTTTCCCCCATCACTAGATCTAGCAAGGATAGTGTCTAGTACATATGAAATAAAGTACTAGACAATGTGTGAACTGGCATAAAAATCTGTTTTTTAGTGTTCTTTTGCTTTCATATCACAGTATCTACAACAGATTGTGATTTTCTTCTATTCTCTTTGGAGCCATCTCTTACCTTCCACAACAGACTCCTATGTAATTGTCTAGCTCTTTTCTTTGGGGAGAGCATACCGGGTAATTAGCGTGCCAAATGTTACCTTCAGATGCATCAGGGTAATTCAGGCTGAGATTCTTATTCATCTTTGTAGTCATCTAATGTAAATACAAACTTGTCTCATCTGTCTTCATGAAAATGTCTGTATGTTTCTCTCCGTCTTTGTGTATTAGTCTTATATATAAGGCATATCTTCCAGGGAAACCACTGTACTGTCAACTGCATGTCACGCAAGCTCTCAGCTCAAAGCCCATGAAAAACCCCTGCATTTAAGACTGCAGAAAAACAGTGTTACCTTTCCTACAGAGGCTTCTTACTCCAGTTCTTCTGCCCCATCCTTTTCATTTCATCTACCCTTGACTCTGCATCCATCATGACCTTGTACTATAAGCAGACTAAATACAGTTTGTAAAATATCCCCTGGAGTCTTGCTTGCTTTCTGTTACTTTCAAGCTTACAGTGGAGCAGCCCTCTTACTCTCAGGGCCAGAATCCCTCCCCTCAGAAACTAGTCTAACTCTTCCCTAGCTCTGTGGAAACTCCTCCTGTCAACTTTATTTTCTGGGGCTAAGAGCCACTCTCTGTATATTCCACCTGATCTCTCTGCTCCCGTTGACACTGTGTGTCTGCTCCTTACACGAGTGAACTTCCATCTCTTGAGCTTCTGCAGTCCTTGGTGAGCTTGGTTCCTCAGTCTCTCTAGTTTTCAGTGTCTCCACGGAGGTCCTTAATCTTGGTCTGAATATTGCTTTGGGTCCCCCCAAGGCTTTCCAGAGACAGTTATAATCTAGCAGGGGTTACAACAGCAAAGAGCACCAGGGCTTCAGTGCAAGCCAAAGAACCCCACAGGAAACACTTGTTCTGGTTGCCAGTCTGCACTTAAGCCAGGGCTGTGCCCCAGTTAAGGCTATAGTTACCCAGATCAGCTAGGTTAAAGAGAATGGTCTGACTAAGGCAGAGCTGAGTGGTAGAAAGCATAATAAATGGATAAATTACCTACCAAGGTGTTAAGTAGGTGCAAGGTAAGTGACATAGAATCTATCAGGGAGATACCAGACAAAATAATGGTGAAAGGTCTTACAGCACCTGCCAAATGTTTTCCTTCCCTCCTAACCCTCCCCATCCTTTCAGTCTCATCAGCTTTAAGTTACATTGCTCGCATTCACTGAATGCCACATGTGTGTGAACTACACCCTGGAGAGAAGAGCTGCACTCCACTTCAGAGAATTCCTCATGCTCATCAGTGTGTGGCTCAATAAGCCTGTAGGGGGGCTGGTATTTTATATTATACACCTTAAGAATAAACATCTGCATTGAAACAGGTGGCTTGAAAGAAACAGAAGGTAGGAGAAGAAAATGTTATTGAAAGGCTAAAGGATCTGTTCTGACAGAAAGACGTTCATCACGCTCAACTTTGTCAGCTTCAAATTTGCTTTTCACGTGTTTTGCATAGCTGTGCTCACCTGTCCAAACACCTCCTCGTTCACTGTGAAGGTGAGATCCAGGATATCTGTGATGTTATTATCCTTCATCCACTGCAAGCTCTGATGGAACTCTTCATCCAGGTACTCTAAGTCGCTTAAATCACACGGCCTGATTGCGAGGCAAGAAAAAAAACCTGTAGCTGAATATACGCCCCCATGACTATTGGCAGGCTGACCTACTACTAAGAACATGAACAAATTTATGCCGAAGGATCCACCATAAATCTGGTGTTGGTTTGGTTTTGTTAACATCCAGGCCTGTTACACAGACCCTCTTCAAGCAGTTCTGCAACTCTCTGCAGTGCACGGCTGGGCTCAAGGCCAAGCCTGTTGGCTGCCTGCACTGTTTGCCGTCAGAAGGAGCACCCCCCGGGGCTTGATTTTATATGAATCTTCAGGATGCCCTGCACTTGAGAGCACGTGCTTACCTTCAGTCCAGATGGGCCCTGCCATGTTGTGCCTGGCTGCTTCCGTGGAGCTATCATCCTCAAGGTGAGCGCGCAAGACTGACATAAGGCAGACCAGGCAGCCTAAATTTCTGCTAATAAGGAGTCGGCCTTGCTTGCTGAAAGGGCAGGTGGATGTTATGAGCAGCTGGTTTCAAATCCCCTAAAGGGGCAATAAGGACGCAGGGAGGACTCTAGGCTTCAGGCTGTTTCCAGACTAGCTCAGATACAATACAGATATGAGCACTGGGACCCCAGCAACACTCATTGTTAAAAAAATAAAATTAAATGTAGTTAAAGAACTTGAAGGACTGTTAAGACAAATATCTTTGTTGATTTGGAATCACCCTAAATGATAAAATGTTTTAGCTAAACTTTACTCTGCTCTTTGTCATTTAATTGCAGTCTCGACTTAGGGCTACAAATTTTACGTACCTTGTCTTATTGCAGTCTATTAATTAAAGAGGGACAGATTGTCAATTAAAGCTAACCTTATAAACCTGACACTGAAAGTAATATATTACTGGCAGCTTCTGCTCACCAGTCTTAAAGACAGAAGACAAATAATACAAAACATTCACTGTTTATATCTACATGAGCATTCCTAATTAAGCCGAGCTGTGTTTAAGATGAAAACCTACTCTTTCAGTGAGGCATGAGAAATTACGTATTTTTCTTAATATGATCCCCCTCCTTTTTTTGTCGCTGTTTTGTTTCGTTCCATCGAAGATGCTTTGCAGTCTTCTACATATCATTTTAATTGCTTTGATAACTTTTCATCAGTAGTAAACTCTGGAATTACGGGTCAGTGCTTTTCTAAATGTCACACTTATGCATTTTTATCACCATAGTCCGTATTTATGAAGGGCAAGTTCTTGGAGAAAGTAAAGAAAAATGAAAACACATTTGTTTTCTATCACAGACCAAGCAACAAACAGTGGGAAGGACTTGAAGGTCAGAGCGCTTGAAGCATTTCCACGCGGCCGTGTCTCTAGAACTCAGTGCAGGATCCCTGTTTCTGCATGGTTTCTGCACGGCTGCACGCTCATACTTACAGCCTTAGCAGTGCTTTGTAGAACGGCCTGGTGAAGAAAGCATCGAGAAGGTACTGATGAATGAGAGCAAGGCCAAGAATACGACCGCTGAACCTGAACCTGGGACAGAAAATGCAGAGTAAATTAATTATAACTCAAGCCGTTCTACATAGAAGCTTACACAGAGAGCAACTGTTCTTCGTTTCTGACTTAGCTTCTTACATTTATTCATTTATTTCTTTTTTCCCCGAGCAGGTACCTAACACCATCCCTCGCACTTCTGATCAATAATGGATCTCTTCTTGATCCATCTCCTCCATATCTCCAATATGTGCAGCTGGCATGTTATACGCTCTCCTGGTCCAAACCAACAAACGCTCTGAAGACTCACCTTCTATGATCTTTAGTTGAATGTTCTGATACAGACTGACTCCATCAAACACAATATTTAGCCAGTGAAATACTGTAATACTGCACCTCACCCCAGCAGAAAACATGCTATCAAAACAGCTGCAAAGGATATTTAGTGAATCAGTATATCCAGTTTCTAACTGGTTACGACCTTCCCAAGCTGGGGATTTAAAGTACTTTAAAAGGGTAGTGAGTTGACTTTACAGGCAGGAAACTGAAGTTCAAATAAGTTAACTGTTGTGACCAAGGACACATACTGAAATCAGTACCTAAAGCTCAGGCAAGCTGTCCCCACACCACTTTCTTAATGCTGATGCTCAGCTGTTTTCACTATTTACACACTCTTGTGTTTGCTTCTGTTTTCCAAGAACAACCTCCCCTAGTCCCACTCCAAGTACGCTCAAAGGAGTGTCCTGTCCATTACAAGCTATGACCTGTGATGGTAAGCTGTTAAATTTTTCTTTCTACGATTTCTTCTGTGACTTATTAGATATTATTCCATTAAATCTGGTTTTACATCAGTAATCTCAGACAGAAAAACACAGAACAGGTGCGAGTCCAGGTGTGTTTGGTTTTTTTTTTTTTGTAGAAACACCCCCATCACCCATCCAAAACTTACTTATTTGTAAAGAAAAAAAAGAAAAAAATCCCAGATCCCAAATAGGGGCGCTCCAAGCCTGAGCTTCCTGACATCATAGTAAAGTTTTATTCCACAAAAATGAGAAACAGATCAAAAAGCCAAGAAACCATTCCTTCCGCTGCCGGAACCAGTGCGAAGACCCCTCCTGCATATGAACGAAACGTGAGTCTCATTGTAATAAAAGCGGCACAGACTATCCGTTCAGTCAACTTTATGCTCATGGGACAGAACAACAAGTGCTCAGTATGTCAAACGGGGCACAAAATAGCCTGCTGTGGGCCCAATTAGCATTTACATCACCACAGGAGCTGCCTCCGGGTCCCCTGCATCCAAGAAAGGTGCTTATGATCTGCAGCTGACTGGGAACAGGAGAGTGATTATATTACCCCCTTACAGCTGTTTCCACAGCAGCAACAAAAGGCAGCTGTTGGGTCCGGTTAGGACCTGCTTCGCTTCACTTGTGCTCTGGTGCAATGTTTCCAGCAAAAAACACCGAAAAGAGGGGGAGCTGACACAATGAAAGTACAGTGGAAGCCAGACAGCTCAAATCCCAGAAATACCGAGCCTGTAATCCATCAGTTTTACAGCACCTTCAGGATCTATAATCAACTCCGTTTGTCCTAAATAACCCATGTCGGCTTTTTTTGGGTTTTGTTCTTCATCACCCCCTTTTTCCCCATCCATCCCTATACATTTTGAAAGCGAACGCTGAATGAAAGTAATAGGAGCATGGGGTGTTCCTCACCACGACACTCGCCCTGTGGCTACTCGACTGTGCAGGGCTGGGCAGGCAGGAGCCATTTGGAGTAAAGTAAAGCTGAAAGTAAATTGCCATGAAAAGTCTCAGGGATTTGGGAGCGCTCCTTCTGCTAAGAAATGGGTTGAATGTGTGAACAGCGTGGGTTTTCTCCTTGCTGCTTGTATCCCTTCTGTATCACAGAATCACAGAATGCTATGGGGTTGGAAGGGACCTCTGGAGATCATGTAGTCCAACCCCCCTGCCAAAGCAGGTCCACCCAGAGCAGGTCCCACAAGAATGTGTCCAGGCAGGTTTGGAATGTCTCCAGAGACAGACTCCACCACCTCTCTGGGCAGCCTCTTCCAGGGCTCTGCCACCCTCAAAGTGAAGAAGTTCCTCCTCATGTTTAGGTAGAACTTCTTACATTCAAGTTTGTCCCCGTTTCCTCTTGTCCTGTCCCTGGGCACCACTGAAAAAAGCCTGGCCCCATCCTCCTGACACCCACCCTTTGAGTATTTATAGGCGTTGATCAGATCCCCCCTCAGCCTTCTCTTCTCCAGACTAAAAAGACCCAAGTCCCTCAGATGTTTGGCTAAGACCAAGTGTAGTGTTCTGTACCTCTACAAGGCTTTGAGGGCATGACTTCAAAGCTGACGTGAAAGGGCAGCGCACCGAGATCAAGGTGTTTACAGTCACAATCACGTGTTACGGTAGCCGTTACTGGCGAGTTTAACTGGCATCAATGCCTTATGGCAGAACTGTACCAAACCATCCAAAGGTCACGGGCAGTGTTTCTGTGTGAAAGGCCTAAGTCCGGTGGGTCAGCCTAACCAAATGCGGGGCAGAGCATCTCTGTCTTGCGCGGTCGTTCAGTCTGGCCATGCACTTGCAGCCCCTCTGGGACACACCAGTGCTCACTCCAACTGTGGTTCCCCAGTCCCAGCCCTTGCAACGGTACCATGTAGGAAAACAAATCCGGTACTAACTGGTCTGGATATAGGAGATGAAATAATTAACCAGATGTTGCCACCTGGTGCCTGTCAATACAATGGATAAAAAAAGCTACGTTGCGACTGTATTTTTTGGCAGCTCCACATCACCCCAGCAGACACTGTGCTTTGTGGCCAAAGCTCGTGAGCTCTCCAGCCCACAAACTCTTCCTCTTCTGCACCCAGCTTTGGTTTCTCTGCAGAGGCTCACTATACCTGACTCTCTGATCTCAAGAGCGGTGTAAGAGAAGGTCCTCTGGCCCCTTGTCCGTTTTGGGACGATAGGTGACACCCCTGTGGTCCAGAAGTGTAGTGAGAAACATGGACTGTAGTAAGTCAACAGATACCTATTACTGCTCTCCACAACTACCTGAAAAGAGGTTGTAGAGAGTTGGGGGTCGGTCTCTTCTCCCAAATAACAAGCGATAGGACAAGAGGAAGTGGCCTGAAGTTGCGCCAGGGGAGGTTTAGACTGCATATCAGGAAAAATTTCTACACTGAGAGGGTTATCAAGCATTGGAACAGGCTGCCCAGGGAAGTGGTTGAGGCACCATCCCTGGAGGTATTTAAAAGACGTGTAGATGTGGTGCTGAGGGACACGGGTTAGTGATGGTTTTGTCAGAGTTCGGTTGATGGTTGGACTCATGATCTGAAAGGTCCCTTCCAACCTGGACAATTCTCTGATTCTATGAAAAGGGAGGCGCTTGGTACCCTCTTCAGAGGACAACTAAACAAGTCTATCTGCGTGTGTGTCCATGCAGTCCATCAAGCTGCCACCACGATCATCCAAGCATAACAGCCCCACCTAAAATATATCAAAACTTACAAAAAAAAAACAAGAAGAAAAATCGCCCTCCTTACAAAAGCCAGGTAAAACAAAACCAGACATTCGTGTTTATTTCTTCCTGAAGGATTTAGAGCTTGGGTGAGATTCAGAGACAGCCTCTTCAGAAAAAACAAGTTTTCTTGATAGAATAAGTAGCACAAAGGTAAATCCTGGCTGGAGGGCACATACCTTCTTTAAAGCCGATTTACATTTATCTTTCCAAGGAAGTGTAAAATGCTTGTTCGATTTTTTTTCTAGCAGGAAAGATGGTTCGGGAGAGGTGGGGAATGCGAGGTCTTGCTCTGGCCCTTTCTTTCAACACCCTTCCCTTTGGGAGACAACGATTGAGCCTGAGGAACGTGCTCCAGCAGAAAGGGGAAACGTGGGAGGGAGTTAATGAACGGGAAATGGTGGAATCAGAGACAGAATTAACGAGCAGGAGAGCTGCTCTGGTTCGCCTGCCTATCGACACCGTTCTTCCACTCAAAAAAAGGACATTGTGTGCACCTGCTTTCCGGCTTTTAACAACACTGCTATGCAACCCGTTTGCAGAAGTTTCCACGCTACCCACCTAACTCCCTTCTGGAGGCCGCAGGCGCCCCCAAAACAGCCTTGTTTTCACAACAGCCTGTTGCAAAATAACAGGCTTGTTCTCCTCGGTGGGACTCCCTGCATATTTACGGCATGTCTGTGTGCACAGGGAGAGACAAATCCATACGTTGTAGCAGCGACTTAAGCAATAAATTTGCCTCCAATTGCAGGTGAGTCACAGGAAACTTAATTTACCCTGCTCCTTATCATATAGCAGCAGAGTAAGGCAGGACCCATAATGACCCTTTGTTACAGGGCTCTCTCTTAACTGGTTGAACTAACGCAGCTCTACTTTCTATGACAGCACTTCCTTGGATTCAGATGGAGAAGGATGCACCTCGGCAAAATTGTAATCTATGTGTGCAGGGAAAGGATGGTGTTCATCATTCTGCAGGGGATGCTTCGGTAGCCACGGCTCGTGGGCTAAATCGGCTATTGCAAGAGAAACTTTAAATCCTAAATCGAGGAAGCACCTGATGGGATTAAAAAGACTGAAAATCTTGCAAACCTTATCTCCCTCGAACACGTCAGCTGGGTTTAAACGTGCCCTTCTTGATGCAGTAGCTTGCGAAAAAATATTCAAAGGAGGGCTCAAGAGAGATGAATATGATATGGTTCACATCAAACCTGAAAATATCATTTTCCTTTCACGGGACTACTGAAAACTAGCTTTCATCTGTAAGACAAATTTACCCGCTCTGTTGCACCAGTTTTAAAGCTGTCGATTGTTTAATTGTGCAGACGAACTTTTGGCCACCTGAAAGACAAGCTGAACAAATGAGGCTGCACCGCGGGACAGGATTTCTGCCCTTGGCAGCTCTTCTAAGGAAGAATGGCCTTTGGCAGGTGGATGCAGCCTGGAGAACGTTAGTCCTTCCGCAGTGGGAGAGACTGGACCTGATCTCAACTGTTATTGGATATCAGAGAAACCAAAAAAGGGAAAGTATTTAGAAGGGCCCAGTCACAGAAAAGGCTTCACTCTGAGTATGCATCTTATTAGACAACAGAGAATTCAGACATGAAACCCAAATTTGTAGGAAACCAAGCATCATGGGTTCCAGAGGTTGCGGTACAGCTTGTTTTCACAGAATCACAGAACAGTTGGGGTTGGAAGGGACCTTTAAAGGTCATCTACTCCAACCCCCTTACAACAAGCAGGGACATCTTCAACTAGATCAGGTTGCTCAGACCTCCATCCAATGGGACCTTGAATGTTCCAGGGACGGGGCATCTACAACCTCTCTGGGAAACCTGTGCCAGGGTTTCACCGCCCTTATCGTAGCAAGTTTCTTCCTTATATCTAGTCTAAATCTACCTTCTTTTAGTTTAAAAGCATTACTCATTGTTCTATTGCAACAGGCTCTGCTAAAAAGTTTGTCCCCATCTTTCTTATAAGTCCCCTTTAACTACTGAGAGGCCTCTATAAGGTCTCCCTGGAGCCTTCTCTTCTCCTGGCTGAACAACCCCAACTTTCAACTGTCTGAAGACAGGAGAGGTGCTCCAGTGCTCTGATTATCTTCATGGCTCTCCTCTGGACCTGCTCCAGTAGATCCATGTCCTTCCTGTGCTGAGGGCCCCAGAGCTGGATGCAGTACTCCAGGTGGGGTCTCACCAGAGGGAGAGGGGTAGAATCACCTCCTTCGACCTGCTGGCCATGCTTCTTTTGATGCAGCCCAAGATATGGTTGACTTTCTGGGCTGCAAGTCCACATTGCTGGCTCACGTCCAGCTTCTCATCCACCAGTACAGTCAAGTCCTTCTCATCAGGGCTGCTCTCAACCCCTTCATCCCCCAGCCTGTATTGATACCAGGGGTTGCCCCAACCCAGGTGCAGGACCCTGCACTTGGCCTTGTTGGACCTCATGAGGCACATGCACCAGAGGTGAGTGTCTCTACGCTAATAGCACGTATCCTTGTGTTGGCTCAGCGCAGGACACAATCAACATGTCCTGTAACGAGCTATATCTCCAGAGCAATAACCTAGCAGTAGGATCAGATCATCTTTAGAAAACCTTGGCAGTGGATCAAACCCACACCTCTATCAGCCTTCATTAACAAATGCCTTTCTTCAGTTTGGTGTGCATATTTAACCCCTAACTCACAGAAACGTCAGGACATTTGAACGGACTAATGTGATGACGTGAAGCCATCTATTGTCGGAAAGGTTGGCCACGCAGGCTGGGATAGCTAATGCCGTTCTGTTTATCCGGCTTCCATCTGCAACCTTTGCAGACCGCCTCTTTGCCACCGTGTCATTTGGTGGTGTGGTAAATTTGCTCTGCGTATCTGCAGGCTCCGAGGTGGACGCTGTGGCATTCCAGCACGATGCCTCTTCCCTTCAGGAATCTGATGAGCTCATGTGTCATTAATATGAAAGGAACGGCTCTTACAAAGGCCAGGAGACAAAAGTCCACAGAGTCTCAGCACATTAAAGAGTGCTGAAAAAAAAATTTCTTTAATTAGTCCTGGAGGAGAATTCCAATATAAGGAGTAATAAGATTATTGTTGGCTTGTTTTCTTTTCTTATATCCATCTCTAGTATGAAGAATTCTCAGAGAGACAAAGATACAATGTTAGGTCACCTATATGCAGCGTCTTAGAACCACAGAATGGTTAGAGCTGGAAGGCACCTTGAAGATCATCCAGTTCCATCCCCCTGCCATGGGCAGGGACACCTCCCACCAGACCAGGTTGCTCAAAGCCCCATCCAGCCTGGCCTTGAACACCTCCAGGGATGGGGCATCCACAGCTTCTCTGGGCAACCTGTTCCAGTGTCTCACCACCCTCACAGGAAAGAATTTCTTTCTAGTACCTGATCTAAATCTCCCCTCTTTCAGTTTAAAACCATTACACACTTCTTCTGAAGAAATGGTAATGATCCATCTGACCAACTTTTGTTGTTTTCTTTTTAATCTCCTTTGAATTCAGTTCTAAATACTGAGATGCATCTTATCTCATACATGGTCAAAATTCATTCCAGGTTTCCAGAGAGTTATTGAGATTTTAAGGGGAATCTCCATACTACTCACTATGAAACCACAGAAAATTCTGTCAGATAGGCTTCAGTTTCAGTCCATTTTCCAAAAGAAAACTGAAAGGAAACATTTAGGGGTGCTGACACGGAGCAACTCTCTGTGCACTCTTCCAGCCTGGCAACTGATGGAAAACAAATCATATGAAGAGCGGTTGAAGGAGCTGGGACTGTTTAGTATGAGGAAGAGGAGGCTGAGGGGAGACCTCATCACTCTCTACAACTACTTGAAAGGACACTGTAGAGAGGTTGGTGCTGGTCTCTTCACACAGGTAACTAATGACAGAACGAGAGGGAATGGCTTCAAGCTCCAACAGGGTAGGTTTAGACTGAACATTAGGAAAGAATTTTTCACAGAAAGAGTGGTCGGGCATTGGAACAGGCTGCCCAGGGAGGGGGTTGAGTCACCATCCCTGGATGTGTTTAAGAGCCGTTTAGATGTGGTGTTGGGGGATATGGTGTAGGGGAGAACTTTGTAGAGTAGGGTAGATGGTTGGACTCGATGATCCCAAGGGTCTCTTCCAACCTAGACGATTCTATGTTGTTGGGACTTAATGGAGCACACATTCTACTCGTAGCCAAGGCGCTTCATTCAGGCATCGAAAGATGAAAGAGCATATTCCACGAGTCCCTCCTTGATAATACTCTGTCTGCTTAGTTTTCCTGTAAAACTAGTGAGATTTAATTATATTTTAAAGGAAATTTGTAACACTTGTTTAAGAAAGCACTGGCCTTTCTTAAGTAGCCCCGATGGTAAAGCGTATGGAAAGGGGGAGATTCCAGCAGGCCTGCTTGCAGATTGACATAAGATACAAAGAGGGTGTTCAGAGACGTGTGCATCGCCCAAGAACTAAATTAAACAAGAAAAAAAGAAAAAAAGGGATGAAAACTGATTTTTTCAGAGTGAAAATCAACATGGTACAAAAAAAAAGAATCCTTTAGGTTTCAAATCCTGAACTGGTAATTCTCTTCAGGTGAAGATCTACAGGAGTGAGACTTCTCTTGCCTTTAGATATTTCCACGCTTGCTGGGCACCTGAGTTTCATGTGATGAGTGTATTTATGAGAATCAACCTCTCGGTTTATCGCTTGACTGTCCATATGTTTTCTGCTGCAAAAGGCCAGTGACACTCCAGTAAGTGCCTACCCTACTTTTATTTTCTGGATCTATCTGTAAATGTAACCCAGCACTTCTGTTTCTCAATCCTAAAGAGTAACCACACGAAAAAGAGCTATTGCTTACACGTGATGGAAACGTGAACTATCCATGTCCTTCTAAATCTCTGGAGCTGGGGTATTGTGAATTAGCAACTGAGCCTCAAACCAGTCCCGAAGCTTCATTTACCAGTAACTGAAAAACAACAGGATGATGCGAATCTTATTGCTTCTTTACTTAACCTCATCACATCCTTCGCGTCTTTCCCCTGTCTCTAACCCAGCTGTCTTGCATTTTCACTCAAAACGTCTTTTTATCTTCCTTATATCGTGGCTACGCCCACCACAAAAGAACTGTCAGGAAAGGTTAAAAGACTAGTTGTGGCAGAGAGCAAAAAGCACGCATTTAGGAGGAAAGCTGCAGGCTGTTCTGCTTTAGACAGAAAAATGAGGGGCAAAGATAACGTAGGTAAGGGAAATGATGAAATTCAACAAGGGCAAGGGCAGGGTGCTGCACCTGGGCAGGAATAACCCCCTGCACCAGGACAGGTTGGGGGCTGACCTGCTGGAGAGCAGCTCTGAGGAAAAACACCTGGGATCCTGGTGGACAACAGGATGACCATGAGCCAGCAATGTGCCCTTGTGGCCAAGAAGGCCAATGGCGTCCTGGGGGGCATCAGGAAGAGTGTGACCAGCAGGTGGAGGGAGGTCATCCTCACCCTCTGCTCTGCCCTGGGCAGGCCCCATCTGGAGCACTGGGTCCAGTTCTGGGCTCCCCAGTTCAAGAAGGACAGGGAACTGCTGGAGAGGGGACAGCAGAGGGCTACAAAGATGATTAAGGGCCTAGAACATCTCTCTTAGGAGGAAAGGCTGAGGGACTTGGGTCTTTTCAGTCTGGAGAAGAGAAGACTGAGGGGGGATCTGATCAACACCTATAAATACTTAAAGGGTGGGTGTCAGGAGGATGGGGCCAGTCTTTTTTCAGTGGTGCCCAGGGACAGGACAAGAGGGAACGGGCACAATAGGAGTTCCACCTAAACATGAGGAGGAACTTCTTCATTTTGAGGGTGGCAGAGCCCTGGAAGAGGCTGCCCAGAGAGGTGGTGGAGTCTCCATCTCTGGAGACATTCAAACCCACCTGGACACGTTCCTGTGCAACCTGCTGTGGGTGGACCTGCTTTGGCAGGGGGGTTGGACTAGATGATCTCCAGAGGTCCCTTCCAACCCCATATCATTCTGTAATTCTGTAGAATTCCCAGCATCCCCTCAGGTTTCTCTACACACAATCTCTCAAACAGCTACTTTCAGGAGGACTCCTTAGTTCAAGCACCCAGTGGCTCCAGGTAAATGCTCACACAGAGAGACAGTTACAGCTGCATTTGCTCATCGCTGCATCCAAGATAACAAGGCCCACGCCGAGGCAGCTGCATTGGCTCCTTGCACATCAGCTGAGCTGTGTCAGAAGTTATTACTGCAGATACGGAACAGAGAAAATCCAGCTCTGGGACTTCCACTGCGCGGAGTCATCACAGGCAGGCCAGCCTTGGTGTCGTGGGTTCTCCGAGCACCAGAGACTCCAGGCACAGGAAACGGAGAATTGATTTCCAGTTCTGTCTTTAAACTAACGAGGAGACTAATAAAGTAGAAAGTGTCTCT
This sequence comes from Numenius arquata, assembly GCF_964106895.1. NCBI lineage: Eukaryota > Metazoa > Chordata > Aves > Charadriiformes > Scolopacidae > Numenius > Numenius arquata. Next base: position 73,079,623 of record NC_133579.1, on the reverse strand, counting down.
GTAACAAGAAATCTGTGCTGTGTGTCATTTTACCAATAACAAAGAAGCTCCACGAATGTAGTGTTTTGGAAGAGGAGAGGAGGAATGTGGCCGAGTGGTGGAGCGGCTGTCTCCTGCTTGCAGAGTTATCAACCTCATGGACCGTAACGGACAATCGTCCTCCTCTGGGAGAAGCTCTGGCAAAATACGGCAGCACAGACATGACTAACCTTCATCAGAAGCCGGGCTGCTTGCAGGGTTTAGCTTCACTTGCTGGTACCGTGGATAAAACACACTGGCCTGTAAGACTGTCGGCAAACTCTCCTCCAGTTCTGCCCAGTAAGTGCAGAGGAGATGCAGACTGAGGTACGAACTACGGGGTAGAAGACTACAAACCTTTAGGTTTTGAAATTCCCAGATCCTAGGCTGTGTTTTTGACTGGCGGATCCCAAAGCAGCTTCCAGAGGAGATCAGTGCCAATACTTCATTTGGCAAATGAGAAAACTTAGATAGAAAAGTAAAATGGGCTTAGATAAGTGGCAGAGGCAGCAAGGGAATCACAGCGCTCTGAGTCCCAGCTCTGTTTTAGTTGTTTAGTCTATTTGACTTTTTTTTTTTTTTACTTTCTTACCTTCTATAAAACGCTATGTAATTTTGGGAATCAGCTCTAGTTTATGATAAGCTCCTTATGGATCAACTCAGGCTGATGCACACGGGTTGTTTTTTTTAAGCCAGGAAAAGAGCATTTTTATCGAGAGATTTTGATTTCTCGGTCAAACCTTTTGGAAAAGCTGCTGGTGGCGAAAAGGCGGTTTGTAAAGCTACCGACTGGTAAAGTTTTATACGTCGCACGATTTATGTTTGCTTTGCCACGTGTTGAAACAAACTAGTCAAGCACCAGGGGAGAATCCCTAGATGGAGTCATCTGCCAGACAAGAGGGCCACGGAAGCTCAAGTCTATTTTAGGTCTTGTTTTATAAACCACTGAACCCCTCCAACTTTTATTAATATCACCGCAATCCGAGAGCTCAGAACGCAGCAGACCTGGACCTTTGCGTCGCCGTTCTGAAGTCCAAGAAAATTTTTGACTTTTCCCGTATGAACCTTTCCCATAAAATTAATTAATTCCAGCTTCTAGTCTGTCTTTCCCAGAATGCAAGTCGTAAGTCACAATGTAAAAAGCTTCCTTCACTCAGATACAAGATACTGAGTTTACAGGTCTGTATTCCTATTATTAAATACGTATTTTTTTCATAGAGGTTGGACAGGTCAGGATTTTTCTCATCCTCCGTAATTTTATTGAGATTTTGAAAAATATTCCTGTCCCAAGTCGGGGCAAACTGACAAACGTGACGTTGCCCTTCCCCCTTTATATACACTCGGAGCAGATCAACGGAAACCTCGATCTTCCCTTTTTCTGCATTTTAATGTAACACTAAGGTAACAACGCTGAAATGAAGAATCATTTTCAACTTCTAACTTTCCAAATATCCCAGGGACAGACCTACACAAAGAGAAATGTCTTTTCTGCTCCAAAATACCCCAAATGAATTTGGTTGATGAATTTGGTTGACGAAAACAATTCCGCTCTGCAAGCACTCCTTCTTTTGATGCATGAATAGTGTTTGCTAATAAAAAGGGTGAGTTTGGGAATTTCTGCACCTGCTCTCGCTGACTTCTCTTTACCTCACCAAAGTCTGCATAAAATGCAGTGGGAAATAAGGAGGGGCAAAGATGCCTGAGCAATACTTCATGGTGACAGCTCAGCCTCGCCATTCCGGTGCGGCTGGAAGAAGAGATATTGAGGACATTCATCACTCCCCGGGAGCTCGTTGCCACTACAAATAAACACACAGTCGTTGCCCACCCCGCTGCTTCCCTGCAGTCCCACACGCTCGGAGACAGCCTGGATTTTACCCTTTTCTCCTCTACCACATGCAAAAGGTGGGGACGCTACAAAGATTTTCATGTGAAGTCTCCCAGCTCTGGGCAAACTTAATCCGCGATGTTGCAAAAGACTAAACGGCCTTAAGCAAGGGCGGGGAAAAAAAAAAATTAAAAAAAAAAAAATTACTTTTGTAAAAACACAGCGAAACAGAACACCCGCCTTTCCCTCAAACCAAACTGTAACGATGGAAACAGTGCTGGACAATACGAGCTTCAGAGAAGGGAAAAGGAGAAAAAAACCAGAGAGACATCTCTTCTTTCAACCGGTTTTATATCGCCGTTCGGATCCTCAAAAGAACTTGAAAAAAAATCCTCCAGTAAGACACAGAAAGTCAAGAATAAGGTAGATATAAAGCAGAAACTTTTTTTTTTTTTTTTTTTAAAAATGGCCGCTGTAGAAGCTCAGTTTGGGAGAGTGGTTTTTTTCTCCTTCACTTTGGTTTGCCTTTAATCTTACAATTCCTTCTGACCCTTAATAAATAATTAACCAGCTGTTGAGGCAGGCTCTACGTGATATAGTTATACATCAAACTTAATGGGAAAATCAAAGTTTACTTAAGTACAGAAGGCACCGAGAGAGATCACAGCGAAGCAGCAAGAAGGCATTTCAGTAACATACTCTTTTCACATCGTGAAAAGTCTTATAAAATGATTTCAGCTGCATATTTATTTTAATATGACTCTTGTCCCGAAGATTTACAATAGCGCTTGAAAATTTCTCATGCAAACATAATTTATTTAAAGTAAGATATTGCTAGTAATTAAAATTTATAGTGTAATGTAACATTAAACACTTTGGTGTTCCATGGTGCCTTTCATCTGAGAATTTCAAAGCTGTTCAGAGCATTAGTCTACATCAAATGGATTTCAAGTTGATTACATACTAGGAAATCTCTTCAGATGGCAACTGAGGCAAAGAGGTCACCATCTAAATTTGAAAAACAACTGGATGCTGCCGGATGCCCGCTCTGGGCTGCTATATCTGATCTGATTTTTAAGCGGATGATTTTTCCGCATTTAGCATAGACAGGTCCCTTCAAGATGGTTGCAAAAATGGTCTTCTAAATTCATTCCTCCTCCTAACACAGATCTACGTAACCGGCCCAATTTGAGCCCAAAACCAAACTCAGTGTTTCTGACTCCCTTAATAAAACAGGTATTGGGCCATATGTAGGTTGCCTGCCAAAACAGTTGAAACATTAAAGAGATAAATGAGTAATTTGGGCCACATATTCCCCAGAGCTGCTTTCAGTCAGTGGAGAAGCGTAATCGCTGTTTGCAGACCTCCCGCTTAGATGCTGTGACTACATTTCTCCACTGTTTCTATAAAGAGCCACAGAATGTGCCTAAATCCATCCTATGAGCTGGTCAGCATCTGAATGCAACCCATTAGGTCATGAGGCAATCTGTCACTTTCTTTAAAAAGACTTTAATTGAAATAAGTCGTTCTCCACGTAGCAGGATTAATGGAGCTTTGTTTCCTATAGATCTGTCTCTGATGGCCCTACGTTACCACACTGCAGTAGCTCCAGTTCCTCCTACACATCTCTGCTAGCACTTCCCACACTTTGGAATATCTCCCAGTTCCTCCCTTCTGCCTTCCCCGAGCTTTCACAGCTCTCCCTCACGTCTTCAACCTACCCAGGAAGATGATATAGCTGGTTCACAGCCCGCGCCTGTGATGGACCCGTCGGCTCGCTGGTGCTCACTGGGCAGCGGAGAGGCCAAACACAACACACAACTGTTGAGCTCACCAGCCTGCCCTCGCTGAGGCTTATCTATCCTTTCCCCCAGCCACAAGTGTCGCAAAGCTTTTATTAGGAAATTAGTATCTTTGAGACGTTTACCTTCCTGTCAAATAGGTCTCAAAGTGATTAGGGAACTGTCTGATGGGTAGGCAGGGCAATTGCGCAAGGCACAACTCCTAAGGAAACTGGATTAAGAAAATCAAGCAAGCTCCCTCAGGAGAAAGGACAGCTGAGGTTGCAACATTCTTTGTTCTTCTTGGGTTTATTAAAACAAAAAATGGGAAAAACAACACCCCGCATTCTTTGGCAGGCCCGAGACGGCTAGTGATGGCTATGTGGTTTCTCGTTTACACGAAATAAATAAAAGAGAAGGTCAGAGTTTGGCTGGGGGTGTACCCACACAGCACTGCGCAGGCAAAGGCAGCCTGCTCTACCCATGTGCCAAGCCTGCCAGAGCACGTAAAAGCAACCCAGGCAGCGCCGAGCCTGAAGTAACCAGCCCTGATGGGAGGCAGCGTATATTTTCTCAGCTCAGCGTTGCAGTAACCGCGGCAGTTGGCTTGGAGCACAGGGAAAGCCGGTTCGTGTCTGCATGGAGAGCGGGCGCAAGAGGCTTGCGTCTGCCGGCAGAATCCAGGGCAGAAATACACGCGAGTTTTCTGACTGCGTTCAGCAGCACGGGCTAGAATAGGAGTGGTGCCGGGGGGCAAAAAGAAAGGTTTACTACGGGAACGGAATGAAGAAACTCCTGCCCCAACGCAGTTCTAAATGAGCAGTAAGTTGATGGAGTCCATCAGGACATTGCAGGCAGGAATAAATCTACAGCTTCTGGGAACCTGGGCCACTGGGTCTGAATACATCCTCATCTTTGTGGTCTTCAAGTAGGGTTCTGCACAAGAACATTTTTACTCACAAGTCTTCAACTTTCTAATAAGGTCCCGCTAAATAAAAGTATTCAATTTCATTTAAAGAAACACAAAGAAGCAAAACACAACAGGACTTTTCTGAGATGGACACAGAATGCCAAGTATGATTAGCAAGCTGTAAATACCTCTAAGATAACTGTGACACTGGGGTACCGCCCTCTGCCTGCATAAATGTCACAGCAAGGTCCGCAAATGCCTAATTGTTAAAAAAACAAGCTGTCATTAATTCGCTATGAAAACACAGTAAAACATGTTTCAAGTTAACATCCCTCAGATCTGCGAGTGAACGTCTGCAAATGATTTTATCTGTCTAGGCCATCTGGTCTTCTATGAAGAGACTGGGCTTCTTTTCACATTTCTGGCTGTGGTTTCTACATTTATAAAATGCAACGAACTAAAAAATTCCAAAGTAGATGGTGTGAAAAGGATTGCTGGGGCGAGTCAGATAAAAGACCAGGCGAGCGATCCGGGGACAAAAAGCCTGGTGTAGATGAGCGTGCCGAGAGTACGGCGCTGTCTCTCGAGGAAGGGTGAGTTATGCTAACTATCTTACTGCGTTACTCCCGGGGACGGGACTGCTGGGAAGGAAAACTCTGGCCCACTCGGAAGATGTGTAAAAGAGAGACCAGATTTCCACCCGACAGCAGTTTGTGAACGCAGTGGTTTGGGGAACTAAAAAGAAACTTTTAGTTGTCGCTATCAAATAAAGTACTCGCAGCAGGGAGGGAAAGTTCACGAGAAAAGACCGAGAATTGGTGGATTCTAAGAAGTAGAACTCCTTACGTGATGTTACGGTGACAGCCAAACCATAAAGGTCTGAAATCAGCAGCCACACGAACACCGAAACAGCACAGAGTTGATACTCCCCAGGTTTGGTGACAATGACACAGAAATCATCACAGAAACAAGCATCCGCTTTACCATTTTCACTGAATTTCACTGAATTTTTTAGAGTTGGAAGGGACCGTAAAGATCATCTAGTCCAACTCCCCTGCCGAAGCAGGATTGCCCAGAGCATGTCAGAGCATGTTACTCAGGACTGCATCCAGGCGGGTCTTGAAGATCTCCAGAGAAGGGGACTCCACACCCTCCCTGGGCAGCCTCTTCCAGGGCTCTGGCACCCTCACTGTAAAGAAGTTTCTTCTCATATTCGAGTGGAACCTCCTATGTTCCAGCTTGTGCCCGTTGCCCCTCGTCCTCTCACTGGCAACCACTGAAAAGAGTCTGGCTCCCTCCTCCTTCAACCCACCCTTTAGATACTTATAAGCATTTTGCTTAGCTTGAGCCGAGTAGGGAAATACTATGGAAAATTACAGCCCAAATAAAGACCTGAGGAAAACCCCAGCGTATCTCGGCATGGTTAGACAAATCATCCTGTTACAATAAAGAGAGAATGAGCTGCAGTGAAGAGATGCCAGCAATTTTCTAAACCTCTTGAAAACGCACCATGGAGAAGACAGGGAGAGTGACCAGTGACCCAGATGAATATTTGAGACTATACAAAATCTGGAACTAAATGTTTTGTTCCCAGATTTTCGAAACACATCCACATTTCCACCATCTATTATGCATCAGGATTTTTTTTTCTCTCAGGGTTGATTTACCCATCCAACCTTTTATTTATTCATTTTATTTATTCATTTATGGTGGCAACGAGAACTACAATATTCAATCAGACCTTAGGTATTTAAATCAGAGACAGAAACCTTTCTCACCCCAGTGAAAAAGTATCTCTGTATATCCTCCAATATCGGGCATCCCGGACCCCAGTGCTTCACTGCTGCTGGGAACTGAAAGTCGGTCTAAAACCTTTCAAAATCTGTCAGCGGGGAGGACAGCGAGACGTTGATGCGGCGAGGTATTGGGAACCATTTATTAGTATGTGAGAACTCATTTTTATGGAGTTGCACTGGATGTTGCATCTCTAACCTGTGATAGAAACATTTAATATTTCCCACTGCTCTGTCTCCCAGCACAGCGAGCAAAACCCAAGAAGGAGTCTTCAGTGACTCACCCTATCTCAGAGCAGAGCAAAGACAAGAATGTTCTTTCTGGGCTAAACCATGTTCTTTTCACTGAAATAATCACAGAATGATAGAATTTTCCAGGTTGGAAGGGAGCTTTAAGATCATCTAGTCCACCCATCAACCTAACTCTGATAAAAACCATCACTAAACCATGTCCCTAAGCTCCATGTGGACACATCTTTTAAATCCCTCCAGGGATGGGGCCTCAACCCCTTCCCTGGGCAGCCCATTCCAAGGCTTAAGAACCCTTCCCGTGGGAACATTTTTCCTAATCTCCAATCTGAACCTCCCCTGGCACAACTTGAGGCCGTTTCCTCTTGTCCCATCGCCTGGGACCTGGGAGAAGAGACCGACCCCCCCTGGCTACACCCTCCTTTCAGGGAGTTGGAGAGAGCGAGAAGGTCTCCCCTCAGCCTCCTTTTCTCCAGGCTGAACACCCCCAGCTCCCTCAGCCGCTCCTCACAAGACTTGTTCTCCAGACCCCTCACCAGCCTCGTTGCTCTTCTCTGGACCCGCTCCAGCCCCTCAATGTCTTTTTTGTGGTAGGAGGCCCAAAACTGCACACAGCCCTCGAGGTGGGGAATATATATAATAATATATAGCGGCTGCCACCACATTTTGCCCACTTAGGTGGAGAAGGGCAAACTACCTTAAGAGGGGCTGTGAACTGTATTTTAGAATATGTTTTCAAATATTCAGGCAAAGAGCTACGCTTGTTACCTAGATCAGATAGAATGGCTCATTACTGGCATGGATCAAAAGCAGCTCTTCTGGCTATGAGCTTCGTGTAAACCCTGTAGCATGCAGATAAAAACGTGTATCATCAAACTTCTTAGGTCTAGAGAGATATAACTGTGTCCTTTCAGATACAGGGGGATTTAAAATAATTTTTTTTTTAAGTTTGAAAATGTGTGATATCTTGTATTTTGTGTGTTCAGCAGGCACATATGTTAACTGAAGGAAAAAGTCTCATTCAATGGAAGCTTGCAGGAAAGGTGTTAAATCTCAGTTTCTCCATAAATGAGAAATATTTTCCAGTCATTATGTCTCTTTCTTAACTTGGCATACGTACAACTCCTCTGTGCTTTGATGTGCTCATTTTGGACTCAGAATGCTGTTTGTACAAAGAGCAAAGCATGAAATAAACCATTAACAGGGGCAGAACTGGAACTTTTAGGCCAGGGGGAAAAAAAAAAGCAGTGTATTTCTCAATTCTGCCAATATGAACAAAACTTCCCATCTTTGCATTTTGTTGTATTTATCTCAAAATCACCACTGTTCGCTTAAGGAAGAGAAAATGTAAAATAACTTTGAGTTTGTTTTTTTTTTTTTTCGCTAGTCCTGTTTCCTAATATAGCCGTGTCTGGATAGGTCCTGCAGAATGACTATACAGAAAAACACGCCAAGGGGGTAGATTCCACGGAAATGATAAGCCCCACAGCACCAAAAGGCACACAGTTCAAGAAATGTGCAATTCTAACCCAATTGTGGCTGTGTGGTTTTCATGACCGACATCAAACTTCAAGCTTTGAAAAGACTATGAATATTAATTATCTGTGACCCTAGGACTCTAAAAAAACCTGATTCATCCATCTATGCTAACCGATGTCTCGTAACAGATTTGGGAACAGGAAAACAATCTTCACTTCTTGCATGTTAGAGGGAGGCGGCTCCGTTGGAATCATCCCAACAAGCAAATTTGAGAAACAGAAGTTTTAAGCACTTTGATGAGAACAAAGTTGGAAAAAGACTGAAAACTTCAGAAAACCCAGTTCCTCGTGAACAAATAATAAGCGAGTTAGTACAGTGCCCTCGGAGAAGTTACTCTATAAAGACTTTATGGGAGAATCGTACTTTTTTCAGTCTTAAAAAGCTTGGTCCAAACCCTATCCTAGCTGGCTGCACAGACTTCTGAATACAGTACTCTAGGGTTCCACACGAATAGCTGAGATCAGTTGACACAGAGCATAAAAACATTTAGAATGTCTAGATATCTAACAAGCCAATCATGAAACCTATCGGGCTAATTATAAACTGCTGGTCTCAGCCAGTTATTTCCATAACAGGTTCAAGCACTTACTGGGTTGCTTATCTTTCCCTTGGGTTCTGTAATCTTGCCCTATTTACACTATTTTATGTACAAACCTCTTCATAGCATTTATTTCCTTCTGTAGACCAAGGGGCTTCATTTCTCTGTCCTAAAAAAATAAAACCAAAAATGCCCAAAGACCAAATAACAATTATCCAAGAAACCTGTACAGATACATGTGGCTGGAGAAATATTATCCTAAGTGTCTAACTGCTACTGGTTTCTGAGTTAAAGCACTAACTGCTATAGAAAAGCATATGAGGGGTCTTGCTGCTGTTTTATACGCCCAGGATACCTTTAAAAATCCGCCTCTTCCATGCTGAAATCTCTCAATGAACAGAACGACAAAATGAGGGGCTCAAACAAAATATATACCTTTTTTGCAGGAGAATTTCTCACTTAAGAAAACTGCAGCTGGACCCTTCCCAACAACAGTATTTGCAACAGACAAGAGGCAGGGCCTATTTCAAATCCTGCTGAGATAACACGGCAACACCATTTCTGGAGAAGAGAGGCCCGAGTCCGGTTTGCTCACGGTGTGGGCAGAACGATCTCGGGTTTGCACCTGCCCAAGTAGTCCTCTGCCCTGAGACCAAAATGCATCTTCACAAATAGAGCCTCCTAACTCAAAAGTTTATCCACGCTGCCTGCTAAGCCAAACAGAGGACACAGCCTGTTGTTATTTCTTCTTGAAAACTAGGATTGCAGTGGAAGCTTTAAGAGCTAAACTGCTCTCTTCCTGCTGATGTCAGCAGAGAAACGGTCTAATGCAAGGATCATTGTTAGCATAATGCTCCACTGCTAGAAGTGATAATAAAAATAAATAAATAAGAAAATTCAGAGACCATGATAGGTCCCAGTAACATCCCTTTTTTTCCACTGCAGCCTTAACAGGGGTGACGGTACAACCGTTTAGTTGTTCTTGATCTCCTGCCCACTGTAAACCAAAGCAAAGGAGGACCTGTTTAGACGAATAGAAGGACGCGTGCTATTTGCAATTTAAAAGGGGCCTGAACTGCCTTCCATTTGAAAAAAAGAAAAAAAAAAAAAAGGATCTCTGAGAGGAGCCAGTGAGATTGGTCAGACAAAGAAAAACATCATAGGAACAAAGCCATGTGGCAGTATTTCTTTGACACAATGAAATCCCACAAGGGATCAAACGGCGCCCAGGGCTGGCAGCCCATGCTTCACTGAACCACATCTGAAACTATCAAAGGGAAAACAGCTCCCAAAGATGGACAGATCTGGAGGCAGATAGAAAAATGAGGAGATCACAATAGGCATTCAGAAGTTTTGATAAAGAAACAAGCTGGGCGGTTTGTCTGTTTGCACACATACTTGGTGAGATGAATCACAGAATCTTCTAGGTCGGAAGGGACCTTCAAGATCATCTTGTCCAACCATCAACCTAACTGACAAAAATAAACACCCACAAAACAACAAAATGCAACACCATCACTAAACCATGTCTCCCAGCACCACGTCAACCTGTCCTTTGAACACTTCCAGGGATGGTGCCTCAACCACTTCTCTGGGCAGCACATTCCAACGTCTGATAACCCTTTCAGTGAAAAAATTTTTCCTAATATCCAGCCTGAACCTCCCCTGGCACAACTTGAGGCCATTTCCTCGCCCGTGACTTGGGAGAAGAGACCGACCCCCCCTGGCTACACCCTCCTTTCAGGGAGTTGGAGAGAGCGAGAAGGTCTCCCCTCAGCCTCCTTTTCTCCAGGCTGAACACCCCCAGCTCCCTCAGCCTCTCCTCACAAGACTTGTTCTCCAGACCCCTCACCAGCCTCGTTGCTCTTCTCTGGACCCGCTCCAGCCCCTCAATGTCTTTTTTGTGGTAGGGGGCCCAAAACTGGACACAGCCCTCGAGGTGGGGCCTCACCAGTGCCCAGTACAGGGGGACGATCACCTCCCAAGTCCTACTCGCCACACTGTTCCTGACACAGGCCGGGATGCTGTTGGCCTTCTTGGCCACCTGGGCACACTGCTGGTTCATGTTCAGCCGGCTGTCCACCAACACCCCCAGGTCCTTTTCTGTCAGGCAGCTCCAGCCACTCTGCCCCCAGCCTGTAGCGCTGCAGGGGGTTGAAGTACCTGAAGTAGTACCTGAAGTAACATGAAGTACCTGCTCCTTGCCGTGCACAAGCAGGGACACTCTGTCAGGGGAGAGAAGGGGAACTGCTTTCACTGGGCCTTTTTTAAGGCCTGTAGTAGGTACAGAGCAGCAATGTGGCTCTTGGAGAACACTGTATAGCTTCCAAACACAATGGTGCTTGATGTACAGAAAGACCACACCTGATACTCTTAGAAAGGGAACAAGGAGAGGAGGCCTGGATTAAGCAGAGCTTGTCTCCCTGTCCTTTTCCCGTTCACACAGAAGCGCACAAACAAGTCCTAAGTAATGTGAGCAGGACATTTTAATAGCAGGACCTCATCACAAGTCCTTTCCCAGAGCCTGCTGTTGTATTTACACCTTCTCTTCCTTCTCTTTCTTCTCCAAACCTACTTCCCGCTTCTTCCCAGGAGAAGCAATGACATTTGTATGTAGTCTAGTCTAAACCAGCAGCTTTTGTGTTTTGCTTTTCTGTTTCTGTATTGCTTTAAAAGGATTGTTCAATTCTGCATAAAATGTCCTTACCATTCCAGGTGATTTTCGACAAAGGCAGACATGGGGCTGATCTGTACAGTGTAAGTGTCGTTGGCTGAATACTCAAACAGCCCGTAATAGGGATTGAAGAGCTCCTGAGACAGAAGGAAGAAGAATTCTCGGGAAGGGCCACTGTAGTCCAACCTGGAAAGGAAAAGGTAAAAAAGAGAAAATGAGGCTCATTCCCATTTTGAGTGAATTACCTGGGTTTTGCCAACGTTGGCTGCTGTCTAACACCTACCCCTGTGCAGTCAAGCGTTTCTAACGTGGTGTGTCTCCCCTCTCAAAACTTGATTCTGTGCCCTAAACAAGCCACGATGCTGAAACTTCACCAGCACCCAGGTTGATCTGGGAGGAATCATAACTCGGACACATCCCTTCAGTAGTTTATTTTTCCTTGTTCCAAAGGCTTAGCAAATCAGAGGTACAAACTCAGCCTTGCCTTTAGCTGGCTGGTGAGCAGAGGGCATTTTAGTGAGTGGGTTTAAATTGTCTATGAACACTTGGATTTACAGGCAAGACAGCCCAGACTGAAGTAGAAATTGCTCTTACTCTCTTACACCGAGATGTAACCAAAGATACAACCTAGCCCCAAGCCTGTTTTCTTAGCTATAGGCATAACCTAAAGGTTAGCACTGAACAAGACCAAGTGCGACAGAGCTGTCTCTCTTAAGATAGAATGGTGATTCCTCAGTTTCATCCAAGCTCTTCTAATTTTCTGATAATTTCAAATACCTGTGGTACACCTTAAGCTGTGCTTTGCTGCTGCATGATTTCGCTCAGTAGAGTCACCTTTTTTCCTTGGTTTTTTTTTTTTATTTATTTTTAAAAAAAACTCAACTTTTAAATCAAGCTGTTTCCAATTATCTCAACTTGAAAAAAAAAAGCACCAAAAAAGCTTCATGAGTGCATTAAACCCAACTGTGATGGATTTATTCAAAACAGATCATCCTCTAATAATGGCAGGTAGGTTTTTCAATCGGAAATAAATCTACATGTGGCGATACGAACAAATAATCTGTAGCCATATATCACGTGTGCCAAAAGATTTTCTGAGGTGGGCACTATTCTTTCTACTGAACAAACGTAAAGTAAGTGGAAAACTCTGCAGCTGGATCAGAATGCTCCGTGTTATGTTCGAAGTTACAGAAGCGTAACCGCAAGGGGTCGAATGATTGATTTGTGCAACTAGAAAGATGACGAAGGGCAGGCTGGCCCATCCTCCTCTGTTTTACATCTGGAGATTCAGTACTTTTCTCTTTGAGCAGCTTTAACTCTAGGATCATGCGGTGAGACTAAAGCCACAACAGCAAAAGGGGATGGTAACAAGCCCACATGAACCACTAGTGCTAACCGTGTAACAGATCTGGTTCAACAGATATTAAAATACTGGGCTAAGCCTGATGATGGCTGGAGTGAAGAACTACAAACAACACCTGTCTGTATTCAAAAAACTCCAAGGAGAGATGAGATATTTATTGCATTTCTGGGCAACACATTAACTCATCATAAAGCCTTCACAGTTCATTTTCAACGTCATTTTAGCTTTGAAACATGTGGGAAGCTGTGCCCATACAGCATCATGTGGCCGTACAGCACCGACTCTTCTTTTCAGCAGGGAATTTGTAGCCCGGAGTCCCTCCAGCAGAACCTGTATTAGCATTAAACAGCAGAAACCCTAGGGGAATGTATCTTCAGATGTAAATGAATCAGTGAAGAATGAATGAATTTGCAAATCAAATTGGCTTATAACTTCTCCCAAGGAAACTTTTTACTGTGTGTGGCACAGTAATTAGAGATGTGGGGAAAACAACGTGACTTGGACCACTGTCAGCGTACCAGAACGCTATTCCAACAACACAAAGTGAAGTATGCTGCATGTTGATGCTTTACTTGCGAGCCAGAGGCAAAACCAGCTGTGAAAGAGGACCTCTGTTAAATAATATTGAATCCATGGAGTAGAAAAAGTAAGAGTTAAGGAAACCCTTGATGCTGAGGTCATTGAGTGACTCTCTTTGAGACTGGTGGCTTCTGTTTTCCACTGGACCTAACATGTCCCCAGACAAACTCAGCTCAGCAGAAGCTTTTCACTTGACACGCCTCCTCAGAGCTGATAAGTGTCAGCAGTTGTTGGACATCCCAAGAGCTGACTCAGAGCCTTACTGTTCTGGCACCTTTGAAACTAAAAAACTATCCATGTGTTGTTTTTTTCTTTAAAAAAAACCAGAAATTTTATATGCAAAGCTATCGAAATACGATTGCCAGCCTTTGTTATATGGAGCACTGGAAATACGCACAACGGTCTTTCCATTATAAAAGCATGTGGATTAAGCCTCAATTACAACATAGCTCTTGAGGTGAGCCAGGGTGGTGTTGAAAGGTTCTGTTCGGATTTGGAAACAAAAGGTCAGGGGCTGGCTTTAATCATACAAGAACGGCTCATGGATTCACAAGGCTGGCAGAAAGTCTCCTTGAGAAAAGGCCTTCTCAAGAAGGCCTCCTATTACTTTCAGCTTCCAACTGGGTGAATTGAACTGTAAGGACTGAACAGCTTTCCTGTTTCTCACTTCCACCAGAAACAAGGAGTCCACATATGGATAACAAATGATCATCAGATGGCATGCAAAGGCAAAATTTTTCAAGCAAAATCAGATCCATTTTGAAGAGTTAAGAGTAACAAAGGGGATAAATGTCTGGTCTCTAATTACAGTCCTGAGACTGATTCAGTGTGCAAACTCGGGCCTGTAGTTCGGTTTTTGCCTTCCGGCCAGTCAAAATACCTATGGCAACAAGATGACATTCGATTTAACCGCTTAAATTAGTCCCTTTGAGCCATCGAGATGGAAGGTGCTATAGGAAAATGAAGCATTATTGCTATTGTTATTTTTAACAAGTCTCTGAGCTGATTAAGATGAATCACTTACTCAGAGGTAAAACACAACCAAAGAAACATTACATAACAAGAGAGGCTCAGCCTTAGTCAACGCCGTGTTTTGCAACATAACAGCTACTTCGAAACTGATAGCATTTAGTGGTTCCCTACCCTTCCTCGCCAACAAACGTGACGTAGAGTTTGTTCCGCTGGAGCTCCTTGCGTGAATATGCCATTACCTGGTTGAAGGTGCCTTCCAGCAAGTGGTCACGTCGTATAATTAACCTGCAAAGGGAGGCAGAAATAGAGATCTAATGACTGAGTCTTGTGTGAGCCTGTGAGGCCGAAGATAAACAAGAGCTGGTAGAGACACTCGTTCTCAGAGAACTTAATAAACTTGCACCCAGTGGTGCACATGCTACTTGACCACTACGGGTTTTCAGTGAGTTGATTCTTTAGGCTTTTCCATATGCCTCAAAGGTGAACTTCTTCACAATGCTGTGATTAAGTTCAAAGTGTGGCTCTACTACCAAGACTCTCTGTAGCACCCTCTATGTAAAAATGCATATGACAGAGGGGGCTGTGAGTTTCCTGTGCATACGAGGTGACAGATTTCTGTATTTAATCCAGTGAACATCCATGGAATTACTGCTTCTGCAGCAGGGTAAGCAAAGGGAGTATCAGCCTCTGTTTATACAACACACCTCTCACTCCCCTGCCAACCTCTGAAAGAACTTAATGAATAGTACATTTAAACACCATCTGTGCAAGAAATCCTTCTTGTCATGGACATTTTAAGACAGACCTTCTAAAATGTATTTCGTGCCTGCCTTCGACCCACTTAAAAAGACACCAAAAGGGATAACCAAGGGCTAGGACTCTCCAGCTCTGTAAGAATATTTTCATGATGACGTTTGCCTGGAATAAATTGCTTGGTTTCATACATTTTTCTTTTCCACAACAGATGTGATTTGGTAAAAAGTCAGCCTGATGCATAAATTCAACCAGACGCCCAGGAAGTACCTTAAAACATATAGTCCTTGGGCGAAGCTGGAGAACTAGATCAAGCACAAGTAGGTACAGACTCACAAGCCAACTAACAAGACGTCTGGAAAGCAAACTCCACAACCAAGCGACAGAGATCCCCAAAATACATGAAGAGAGGCAGAAATGTCTCCAGGTCAAACCCAGGAGGGCTACCAACACAAAGAACTACTGAGACTTAAACCCGCATGTACGGGCTAACTTCTGTAGGGTCATGGTCTGGTCCTGAGTTACACTCCTATGTAGATCCAAAGGATCTGGAGTCACTCCATCATTACAATGATGTAGCTGTTACTAATCTCTGGTGGAGGTTTGCCTGAATGGATGATTTTCCTACTAGCAAATTACAGGCAGGAATACCAACATCACTGTTAAATAGGTAGGGAATGGGAGTCTAAGAGAATAGGAATCTATAAGAAATAAA